>NC_090739.1:113425189-113427689 GCF_036898095.1 Palaemon carinicauda | reverse complement strand
TTTGGTTCTTATCTCCTTTCTGTGCCTCCATAAAAGAAATCTCTCCCAAGCGGCAGCAGAAACACCTTCACTTGACCATTCCAACTTGGAACTATTTGATATTTGTGTGACACCAAGACGAGATATTCATTAGCTGGATTCCGGAATAAGGCATTTGTAGATCTGTATTTAATTTTCCTCTATCTTAGTTTTTACAATCTCCATCGAAGTAAAAGAAAATTGCATTGTGAAGCATACTTCCATGAATAAGTGGTGCCCCTAAGATTTTTTTATACAATAAATATCCCATTCCTCTATCATTCCAGTTAACGAAAATATCTTAGTCGATTTTAAACCAACTGGTTAAATATTCCTACAGAACATTTAAGGTATATAGATGAGTATAAAATATAATGATCAAACTATATGCAGCCGGACAAATGTTTGTATACGGATCCTTAAGGAAGCAAATCCTCCACTCACCCAAAAGCAATTATAGTTATTTTCCCCCGAAATAACCCATTATTTGGATAAGCATTTGATTCTAACAAAATAATCCCGTTATTTATATCCTGTAATAACTATCTCCAATTTTGCCATTTAGTTTCGATAATTATCAAGTGAATAAAGCACTTACGATAAAGATTGAATTAGCAATGTAGTAAAGATTTTACTATATATGTTTAAGATTTTAGTTCAAATGGCAATGCTAATCATTCAAGGCCAAGATAGCAGACGGTGAGATGACAAAGCTCAATAATGGGAATGTAAAATAAATGATGAATAAAGGGAAAGTGGCTTAGGGTCTAAAAACTGAAACGGCACATACCCCTGAATCTGAATAATTTGGGAAATATTTTACAATAAAGTATCCTCACATACTACGAAATGTTATATTCAATGAATATCTATAAACTGTAAGTAGATTTTAGCAGTCAATCTATCATCTGAAAAATAACGATAAGCTTTTGGGAGCATAATACAATCATTTCTATTGGAAACATTGTATAATAATGACAAACCATATTTTGATATGCATAAATGTCTAAAAAGGAGTTTATGTGCTGTTACATTACTTCACTAACTAGAGTAAGCTCAAACCATTTGATCTCTCTCTCTCTCTCTCTCTCTCTCTCTCTCTCTCTCTCTCTCTCTCTCTCTCTCTCTCTCTCTCATTTGAATGCTTCCGCTAACAAAGACAGCCGTTTACTGTCTTTGATTCACCAAGGTTGGAGAAGGCTCCGCCCATTTCGTAGCAGTAGTAAGAGGAGCAACTCGTTGTCTGTTTTGTCATGGGAACACTGGAGACATCTGACGAAAGATTTCCCCTGAGTGTCGGCGTTCTTTTGATTCTAACTGTACATATAACCCTATCTATATAAATGCACACACATTTACACAGACACACACACACACACACACACATATATATATATATATATATATATATATATATATATATATATATATGTATATATATATATATATATATATATATATATATATATATATATATATATATATATATATATGTGTGTGTGTGTGTGTGTGTGTGTGTGTGTGCGTGTGCACGCGCGCGCGTGCATGTAGTAAAAGAAAAGAATGGCTATTATCTGTTCCTGGCTCACACAATCATAAACTTGTGATTAAACGGGTAAATAACGAGACAATAAATTTCAAGACAAAATATTTGAAATACCTCCGATATCAACGACCACCGCTGCCTAAATATCTTTTCTAAATCATTTTGAAGTCAAACTTTATCATCCATCGCGAAGTTAATCCCATTTTTATTTTAGTTCCCCTAAACTCTGGAGCCATATTGCTGAAGGGATTAGCAGATGAACTTTTATTTGTATAATTATTCCACAAAAACGGTTGAAAAAGGTTTGTTGTTTGAGATCAGTTTAAAATTAGTCGGATATGAATTACTTGTTTAGGGTTAATGTTTTTTCTTATATTCCTTAGTTCGGGAAGGGAAATGTTATTCAAATTATATAGCTTGAGCCAAGATTAAGCATGCATGAGTCTGATACTCATGGAATATTTGAATTTTCAATATGAGGAGTTTGAGTATACAGAAATGTCAATTTGATTTTGAGTTCCTAATATAATTTTAAGTATTTACATTAATTTTAGAATATATATATATATATATATATATATATATATATATATATATATATATATATATATATATATATATATATATATTATTCCATTTGTAATGTTAAAAACGCCATAATTCATATGAAGTTTTAGATATGAATAAAATATATATCTTCTATTGCATGATTCATGAAAATTATTGGAAAGTGCATTTAATAGGAGGCAACAACCGAGAAGCTAAGAAATGATCATGACCGTAATACATAAATATGAAAAAGGTCATAGGCTGACTCTGATCGGTCTCCTGAACGATCGAATATCATGTTGTGTGAAAATATGCATTTTAATGTTTTCATTTCAAGCTAGTATTGAAAGTATTTATTTGAAAGACAACCATGCTCACATGCACATA
>NC_090739.1:113402689-113415189 GCF_036898095.1 Palaemon carinicauda | reverse complement strand
TTATTTAAATTACGGCCACATCTATTTGATTTTGGACGCTAGTAATTTGGAATAGAAAGGAAATAATAAATATTGATACAGATTATGGTAACTCCCTTCAGTTTGTCGTGGAAACAGTGGATGGAAAACAGATAAAACCAAACCAATTAACACATTTTCGAAATTTCCAAAATATTTTCTTCTACATATTGCAGGAGATACCTTTATGTCTCCCATTTCGTGTTTAGTAAAACTATTGTTGTTACAGCTGAAAGTTTCATGGAAAAAATAATCCTATCTCCTTCAAACAACCAATTAATGCAATTTTTAATGGGTATATTTCATTTTATTTTCACTGATTAGCCTATGGTTCATAAGTATTAAAACATATTTTTCGTCTCTAAATTGTTCTGCGTTAATAGAAAAAACATGGCTTTAAAACTAGGTTATACTTTCATGCTTTGAGTATATATATATTCATTTTATTTATTTGTGATGTTTGCATTTATTTTCCGAATTATTTGCCATATATGAATGTATTTCTACTTTACACGTAACTAGCTATTTTTTATATAATAAAAGTTTTATTCGATTACTTATTCCAATAATCATTCAGGATATTTTGTTCTTAAAAGGATATAACAATAATTCAGTAAATTCTTTATCAAGATGATCCAATCTTATATAGCAACCACCTTATGATTGCTGATCATATTATGTGGAATATATATTTCCTAGGCTTTATGTGATATATTTATATAAAGAAAAGTATGCATTCGATTTCCCAGTTGGCTATTATCTACTCATTCACAATATTGAATGAAAATCTGATTGAAATGAAGGAACTGTGACTAAACAATATTTCGATAGAAATTTTAATATAACAATCATCAAAAACTATCACAATTTTATAATCCTCAAATAATATTTGTATATTTTTTAATTGATTTCTAATAAGTATCCAAGATTTAAGGATTTAGGCATGAAAACATAATTTTCTTTCATATTATCTATGCTTCTTACTAAACACTTCATAAGTAGTTACTTACAAAATGAAGAAAATCCTAATATCTAAAAAAATAATAATTTTATTTATGAATATTAGTATAAATATAATTCTTATAGAACAGTATAAAAAATAATTTATCTTACTTCACAACTTCTTAATGACAGCAAAAGTGAGATGATAGCTGTTAGCCTTTTAGTTTATTTAGAAGAAATTCTTGAGTTTGGTGGAATAACAAATTGGTCAATTACATAATAGTACTTATTTCTCTAGTATTTTTATGTAATAAATATATGATTCAAAATAGGAATATCATACCGTTTCATATTTCGGAATCCTGTCTAACTTTTTATGTATCATTTGTAGATTTTTATGTATGTTACTCAGAAGATAACTGTCTCAGGCGATATCTGTATAATATTTCACCAAGAAATTTACTGGATACATATTAACTCTTTCGGTACTGCACAAGTTTTATTCTGGTCCTGCTACTACGTAATATAATTTTTCATAAATATATGTAGATTTTTTCAACACCTAGTCAAAACACCCTCATCTCTGAAAGTAGATTTCATTGTTATTAAGAATGCTACCATCCCCGAAGCCTGACATATAAAAGTGTTCTGAGTGCGTACGAGCTTCATAAGAATCAGAATTACTGAGGAGGATAATCTAGTTTTAATTCATAGCATAAACACACTGTATGAAGGGGGACCAGCAATTCTTGTTTCTCATATCCCTAAAATGAAATTCAGAACTGAACAAATCGAGCTTCAAATTGAACCAATTATTCATGGCAAAAATATCTTAACAAATGTTGCATATACCTTCACATTCCATTGCCGCAACCGTATTTGCATCTGATGTATCTTCCTGTAATGAAATCATATATTGCTATCGTATTTACTACAAAATCAGAAAGGAGTTTTTCGTGTTAAATATGCAGGCATACATTCAAAGTACACACACATGAACACAGGTACTATATATATATATATATATATATATATATATATATATATATATATATATATATATATATATATATATATATATATATATATATATATATATATATATATATATATATTTGGGCTCAAGCCATGTCGTCCTGATGGAAGTTCCTATAGGGTAGCTTCCTAGGGTATATTACAACTACGGCGATATTCCCAGAGATTTTACCTTAAGGTACCAGAATTCTAACTCCTGGAGCGAGTATCCCTCGTTAAAGGGATATCGCGACATATCAGAGGAAGTATTCTAGACACGTCACATGGCAATCTACAACCTGGACAGAGATTTCGTCTCGTAGGAGGTGATTGACGAGATACGAATTCGGGAAAGAAAAAGGGGAGCCGCTCCCAAGGCTTCCCTATCCCCCGATTCGTATGCGTGCCTGGCGCCAATCCTGGCGCCATCTGTATTCCTTTTTGCGTAGCTTAACAACTAAGTGTTTTTTCCTGTTTTTCTCGCAAATCTTGGATTTATTTGACTTTTCATGGCTTCTTCGTCGGCCTCTGATAAGTTGAGTATAGTGTCTGTTATGTATAAATGTAGGCTCTTGGTAAAATTTTGAGTGATTAATAGGATTAATCTTTGATACAAGAGCCGTAGCCTACCAGAGGTGTCCTGAACACTGTCGCTCGCTAGGTATAAATTAGTTAGTCAGAGCGACATTCCTGGTTGTTTTGCTTTAATAAATTTTAGCTATTTAGCATTACATAGGATTTCCTTTCGTGCTTAGTATTATTTGGCGAAGTATTCGCCATTCTGGCCTACGCTAGGCCATGTAGCCTAGTAGTTTGGTCCTAGTACTTCATGCATGATTTTGGTTTTTCCGAGTGTAATTAAAATTTTATTGAAGCTTTAGGCTATATTTTATACATTTTAGACTATGTGGAATATTTCCAAGATTGTATACGTGTGAGTTTCGGTGAATTAGGTAATCGATTCTCTTGGTGCCTAGGCTAATTGCTTATGGAGCCTTAGTATACTTTATCATACTCCCCGGTTGCTTTCTTTTCTTCGGAGAAGGTATGCAATCCCTTTCCCTCTGTTTAAGCCTTGGGCTTATCCCTAAGTGGTTTTTTCCGAATTTATTTTCGATAAAACTATACTAGGGTGTTACTGTACCTTCCTGTTCCTGTAGTTATGGTTCAAGAGGGACAGAACAACAGAGTTTTTAGTCTGTGTCTGTGTTGTCTGGCTTGGGGCAGAGTCCCCCTCTCTGACCTAACACATACAAAGGGAGCTTAGCTCCCTTAGGTCACTACCGAAGGTTTCTGTAGTTATGATTCCTTCTTTTGTGATCGACCAGACTAAGTCCTGTTGTTGTTCTCGGGGGAGGATAAGTTCTTCCCTTGGGAGTAGCAACGCCTTCCTTGCTTTGGTGTTCTGGAAGCTGGCAAGTATTGCTGGCCTTTTCCCTTAGATCTCCCTTAGGCTAAGATAAGTTTCTTGGCTGCGGGTGATCTGTCACTAAAGCAAGGTTGGCAGGACCCTCTTGTCCCTTCCCCCTCTATCTCCGTAATGGCCTAGCCATTACTGTACTGTACCTTGCCTGCCGGCAGAGCTGGCCGGCAGGGGTCTTACTGTACTGTACGTCGTTCTACTTCTGGACCTAGTATAGGTTGGGATGTGGAATTGACTCAGCCCATTGCCGGCCGGCAGAGCTGCTGGCCGGCAAGGGTCTTATGTTTTCGAGTGCTGCCCGGACCTCTCTTGGTCCCTCATCCATGCCTGCCGGCAGAGCCGGACGGCATTGGTCAAGGAAGCCTGAATTAATTTCTCCCCTTCCTTATATGCACTCTTTCGGTTGCCGGGCTTGGAGGTAGTGTACACTCTTATCCCGGCATCCATTCTATTTTCTTCTAGTGCTGTACCTGTCCCGGCTGCCAGCCTAAGAGGCCGGCAGCCGGGCAGGGTAGTTCTCTGGTTCTTTTGCTGCCGGCTGGCATCGGTCTTGTACCTTTGCCGGCCGGCTTATGTCAGTCCTTGTCTGCCGGTCACCAAGAGTGTGGCCGGCAGCTGGGTACTACCTTGTGTAGTTGCTGGCCGGCAGCCAACACTGGCTGTTACCGGCCGGCAGTTGCTGCCGACCGGCACAGGCATTTGAACCAGAGTGCTGCCGCCCTATAGCTGTTAAGTAGTATACTTTAAAGCTAGTTGTGGTGTGTGCCGGCCGGCAAAGGCAGGCCGGCACACATCCCCCTATACTGTACTAGTATTCTTCTGTATAGCATATACAGTAAGAAGAAAACTATAGTAAAGGTTTTGGTACAGCACTGTATCTTCTAACACTATTGTGTTTTCTTGCACATCCCTTTGCTGTTGCCCTCATATAGGAAGCTGAGTTCTTCCCTGTCTATTATCCAGGATTTTAAAATCATTGCTTAGGTGTGAGCTCCACCTGCTTCCTCTGGAAACCTTGCATTGGTTACTCTAAAAGAGATAAACCATTTTTGATTTTATTATCTGGAAGGCTGCAACAATGGGTTGTGAGGGAAACACAAGTGTGTGTCTTTCCTTTCTGAATTGTTATGCTATACTATGCATATCCAGTGATACATAGTTCACTTGATACTCATGGAAATTTCTTCTCTTTACAGAAGGACACTCCGAAGTGGGGAAGTACTTTCTGCAATGTCAGCAGCAAGAACCTCTGCGGACATGAGTTTTGTAGGAGACACGCAGCATACGCTGTCTCCAAGGATGATCTCCGGTATTGGGACCCTCAGGTATGTACTGTGTGCACTAACCTGATTAATGAGACATTTAAATAGCTAGGAAGAAGCTTCGTACCTGGGTAAGGGGCTTCCAAAAGAACACTTCTGGCCCTTATCTTCCAAGTGAGAAGATGAGGGCGTATCTTTTCCCTAAGGCATCAGCTGATACAGTGATTCCCCAGCCTCAAGAGGAGATCCCCTAAGTTCAGATCCAGGTGGATGCTGAAGTCGCGGTCGCGATGCAAGACATCCAGCTAAATGACAGGATATCTGATGTGGACGGGTGTCAGGAGGAAGACCTCCTGGCAGAAGCCCAGGATGAAGTTCAAGCCCCTCTACATCGGCCGGTCTCCCAGTAGAGCTGGGACAGGCCCTCTCTTCTATTGTTGGAATGATCCAACAAATGCAGAAAGAGAATCAGGAGAAGGCGGCTGCAATGGAACTGCGAATGCAGTGCCTTGCAGAATCACATGGGCCCCAGAAAAAGCTCAATGTGAAAGACCTTCCCTTGTGCTCAGATGCTAACCCATGGAGGTATGCTGAGCACATGCCGATGACGACTGGAAAGATCGTCATCTCGGATAAGCTGGGCTCAGTTCCCCTGGATGGTGGAATTCTGGCCCAGCAAGGCATCATATCTGGACTATTATGTCCGGCTGAGGAAGGAACCAGCTTCAAAGGAGGAGACAGAGCCGAAGGAGGTCATAGTGATGGACCATGCTAAGGCTCAAGCTCTACTTTCATCCTCGATGAAAGAGAGGGGCTTCTCTAACTCAAAGGTAGCTGCATTGAATAGGAAGCTCCCTTCCTTTGTGTCCTCGCCTACTAGAGCCTTCCCCCTTTTACAGAAAGGGTTTCTGGCTGTACTAAAAGCAATCGAGGCCAGCAAGTCTTGCCCCTCCCTAGAGGAGTGTAAACCCTTGTCGCTGGCCCTGCCTATGGACCACAAAAACTGGAAGGACGTCCATCTTACGTTCTCAGTGGGAAAGTTGGAGGCTGATATTGCCAGACGTCAGTTCGGCAAGGACCTCCCTAAGCTGTCTGACTTTCTTTTGCGAAGTGAGTTCGATAAAAAAAAAAACTGACTGCCTCAATGTCTCTTCAGACTACTCTCGAGACGATGGCAAGTGACCCCAAGGTCCATGAAATGTTCATGGTAGTGGCCAAGCCTCATCTGGCCACAGTGACGAAGGACCTTTATGGCTTCGTCAAGGCAAGGAGAGCTTTTAGGGAGTTCGTGTTTACCTCGGCTACGGTGAGGCACGAGCTAAAGAAACTAATCTCCTCCAACATTTGGGGAAAAGACCTTTTTCCCTACCGACTTGGTCAAAGAAGTTTTTGATAAAGCCGCCTTGGAGAATAGAAACCTTCTCCAGAAGTGGGGCCTGGCTATCAAAAGAAAGTCCTCCCCGGATGAGGGTCCTCAACCAAAGAGGAAGACTATGAGGACTAGGCTACCGTCTCGGCCAGCCAAGCCTCTTAGACAGCAACAGCAACTGCAATTGCCATTGCCCCCAGTGCCCCAGATCGTGGCACAAACCCCGACCACCTTTCAGTGGGTACCCCAGGCCGTGTCGACACAGTCCACGGCATTCACCCCAGCGTTCGAAGGGCAGTCTACTTCCTTTCGAGCAAAGCCTAGAGGAGCAGCCAGAGGCTCGTCTAGACGCCCCTCAAGGGGAAGGGGATTCAGGGGTGGTCGTGGTCAGGAAGGCAAGACCTCAGGACGGCAGTCCAAGTGAGGTGATACCGGTAGGAGGGAGACTTCTGAAATTTCGGGATCGGTTGACCTTCGATCCCTGGGCCCACAGCCTACTCAAGAATGGACTGGGCGGGAGCTGGTACAGCACTCCACCCCCGTACCTTCGGTTTTTCCAACACTCCACCCCCGTTATGGAGGAGTACGTTCAAGAACGGTTGGAGAAAAAGGGTGAAGCCCTTCAATTTCTAAGGGAGGCTTTTTTGTGTTCCCAAGAAAGACTCGGAAAAGCTCAGAGTCATTCTGGACTTGTCGCCACTTAACAAGTTCATAGTGAATTGCAAATTCAAAATGCTAACACTGCAACACATAAGGACCTTACTGCCCAAGAGGGCATATTCCGTCTCTATAGACTTGTCAGACCCCTACTGGCACATTCCAATTAGACATCGACTCTCCCCCTACCTAGGGTTCAGGCTACAACGAAGACTATACGCCTTCGGAGCCATGCCATTCGGGCTAAACATAGCCCCAAGGATTTTTACGAAGCTTGCGAGCGTAGCTCTCAAACAATTTCGCCTAAAGGGAATTCAGGTAGTAGCCTACCTGGACGACTGGTTGGTGTGGGCAGCATCCGAGACAGAATGCTTGCAAGCTTCCAGTCAAGTGATCCAGTTCCTAGAGTACCTAGGCTTCAAGATCAACAGAAAAAGTCTCGACTTTCTCCATCTCAAAAGTTCCAGTGGCTAAGATCCACTGGGACCTTTTGTCACACCGTTTCTCCACCCCGGCGAAGAAAAGGAAGGAGATAGCGGGTTCTGTCAAGAGACTTCAAGATTCCGAAAGGATATCAAGACACGAGCAGGAGAGAGTACTGGGCTCTCTCCAGTTTGCTTCGGTGACAGACCCAGTGCTAAGAGCACAGCTAAAGGATGCAATCGGAGTTTGGAGAAGTTATGCATCAAACGCGTGAAGAGATCTGAGAAGACCAGCCGCTTCGGCTAAGTACTCTTCTCAGGCCTTGGTCCCAAGCCAGACATCTAAAGAAGTCAGGTTCTTCTTCAGCCACCTCCCCCGTCGGTGATGATTAACTCAGACGCCTCAAAGGAGGGATGGGGAGGTCACTCTCATCGGAAAAAAGTCCAGGGGACTTGGTCCAGGCTATTCAAGACCTTTCTCATAAAACTTTCTAGAAGCTAGGGCAGTGCTCCTTACCTTAAAGAAAGTCTCCCCGCGTCATTCGTTCCACATAAAGTGGTAATAGACAGCGAGGTAGTTGTAAGATACTTGAATCGACGAGGATCGAGGTCACCACCTCTCAACCAGGTGATGTTGGCCGTCTTCCGATTGGCGGAAAAGAAGAAGTGGTACCTGTCGGCAGTTCACCTCCAAGGAGTCCGCAATGTGACAGCGGACGCTCTATCCAGGTTCACACCGATAGAGTCGGAATGGTCCTTAGACGCAGGATCATTCTCCTTCATTCTGAATCAGTCCCAGAACGGCAGATAGACCTCTTCGCGACGAAAGACAACAAATAGTTGCCCCTGTACGTGCCCCGTACGAGGACCCCTTAGCGGAAGCAGTGGACGCGATGTCCCTCGACTGGAACAGATGGTCCAAGATTTATCTGTTCCCTCCTCATAACCTTCTGTTGAGGGTCCTCAACAAACTGAGATCCTTCAAAGGGTAGCGGCAATAGTGGCCCACAAGTGGCCGAACAGCGTGTGGTTCCTCCTGGCATTGGAACTGTAGCTGAAGTTTGTACCACTACCAGATCCAGTTCTGACCAGCGAGTCCAGAAGTCAACTGTCTGCGCTTCATTACAGAAAACCCGGACCCTGCAGTTCATGATTTTCTCTCCCTAGCGGTGAGAAAGCGTTTCGGGATTTCGAAAGCCAGTATAGACTTCCTTGAGGAATATAAATGCAAATCTACTAGAAGGCAATATGAGTCATCTTGGAGAAAATGGGTGGCCTTTTGTCAAGGCGAAGATTTCGCAGGAGATCTTGACAGACTTCTGCTTATCTTTTTTCTCCACCTCCATGGTCAAGGGTTGGCAGCGAACACGATTTCAGCGTGTAAGTCTGCTTTGACAAGACCCATTCTATATGCCTTCCAGGTCGACCTAGGTAACGAGATCTTTAATAAAGTCCCGAAAGCCTGTGCTAGGCTCAGACCTTCAGCACCTCCAAAGCCCATTTCATGGTCTTTAGACAAGTTCTTCATTTCGCTTCTCTGTTGAGCAATGAAGAGTGTGCGTTAAAGGATTTGACACAAAAAGTTATTTTCCTATTTTGCACTCGCGTCCGGGGCCAGGGTTAGTGAGATTGTAGCCTCTCGAGAGAGGCAGGTCGTGTTCAGTTCCTGGATGGGGAAGAACTGAACCTGTTTCCGGATCCTACGTTTCTCGCCAAGAATGAGTTACCCACCAACAGGTGGGGTCCCTGGAGAGTCTGCCCTCTGAAAGAAGATGCATCTCTATGTCCAGTAGAATGCCTAAAGGTCTATCTTCATAGAACTTCAGACTTCAAGGGTGGTCAACTATTCAGGGGAGAAACATCAGGCTCAAATTTATCTCTGAATCAACTCAGAGCGAAAATCACATATTTTATTCGCAGAGCGGATCCTGACAATACACCCGCAGGTCACGATCCGAGGAAAGTTGCCTCATTCTTAAATTTCTTTAATTGTATGGATTTTGAACATCTCCGTTCATACACTGGCTGGAAGTCTTCCAGAGTGTTCTTTCGCCACTATGTGAAGCAAGTAGAGGAACTAAAAGAGATCTGTGGTAGCAGTGGGTCGCGGTGTTAACCCTACTGTTTAACTCTGCGAGGAACAGTAGTCTTAATTGGGACGATTAATTCCAGGGTGAGTGTGTAGTTACATACTGTACTACAAACTAAGTGAGGGCACTGTGTTGCCCATCCAGACTGTTCCATTTCCGAAGGTGAACCTAGCATGAGTTCAGACATGTGTGCCGAGCGTTTCTAACGCTAATGTCATTGATTTGTAATACAGGCTTTTATGACTTTGATACCTCGGTATCTTAAAAGTGGCATCTAATGTTTTTTCTTTCAGACAAACAAGCTCTGTTTACTATCATACTTATGCTTAAAGTTTTGGGTTATCCTCTTCTTTTATATATATATATATATATATATATATATATATATATATATATATATATATATATATATATATATATATATATATATATATATATATATAATTGTGGTTAACCTGTCTATTTATTGCCTGTCAATAATCTGGTTCTTGAGAACCTTGCGTCTCCTTCACCTGTGTCAATTTATTGGTATAATTGAGCATTCATTCAATGTACCTTATCTGGGAAAATTCTAATAGAATTGTTCCTTTATGCAAGCTATGTTGCATTGGTTTTCCTCCTATGCGGATATAAAACCTTTGTCCAATACAAGTATTGTGCGGAAAACTGGTCGATATTTCATATTGACGCAGTGGTCCTTTACAAACTATGCTTTACTACCCTGGATAGGTACGCTCCTCGGACACCCCTTTAAGGGTATACTCGGACGCGAACGACCCCGACGCCAAAAAAAATTCTTGAAAAATCAGTTTTTGCAGTAACCTCCTTTTTTCTTTTGCCAAAAAAAACTTCAATGAATGCTTAAAACAACTGTAAAGATAAATACTACTCATCTGCAGAAAAACTATTTATTATAAATATTTTTAAAAATTAAGTAGAAAAAAAAAGACCTGACATAAAAATTCATAAAAAAAAAGTTTATACATATATACACAAATCCTTTTAGGAATTGATTCTTGAATGTTTAGGACACATCTTGATGTATTTTGGATGAAGTCAGACCCATGGAGGTGAAGATCTGAAATGAGAAAAAAAGGGTAACTTTTTTTGGCCAAAAAAATTTGTCCAAATTTCATGAATTTTTTTGGGTACCCAAATGAAATAGGAAGTGGCTAATTTTTTTAGGGAATAAACATATGTTATCCTAAAATAGAAATATGTAAAAAAATCTTCATTATTTTATAAATTACATTTATATCAGGGGCCATATCTAAAGGTAATTTTTTGAGTACTTAGAAATTTCGTAAAAAAATACATATATTTAATATATAATATGATATTTATGCAGGTAAAAATATACCAAAATATCACAAATTCTATAGGGAACAAGAATATATATAGATAGGGCAGCTTACGCTTCGGATATGTCCACAAAATGGCCGCCAACCACACTGACTCAGACTCCCTAATCTGCCACTTGAAATGTAGGAAGGGTATGTCAATTTCAAGGTGTTATTTACTAATCTAATTATTATTGGATATGCATAAAAATTGTATGGTGGGTTGCTGGATAATTGTCGATTATTTTACGACTATAAAATTAAAATTCTGACCCAAAAAAATTTTTTTGAAGGGAAATAAAATCGAAAAAAAAAAAATGTAAAACAATATAATATTTTAGCTAAAAAAATTTGATGATATTCAATCAAAAAAAAAAGTAAACAAAATTTTCCGACAAATAAACATCTAGAGGAATCATTACTCTGTGATAGTTCCTTAGTACGTAGTAATTTTGAAAGAATTGGGAAAAAACGAAAAAATGGCAATCACCGGAAAATCGAACACATACCTATATATACGCCATATCTGGCTAAAAAAAAAGATAGGCATGGGTAGCCAGATCATCTAGAAACACTTTCCAACACTATAAAAATATAAGTTTTGCGACACTACTTGCCAATTCCTTACGGTAACATGACTAAGCGAAAAAATGCAAAACAAATAAAAAGGGGCACTCGCGGAAAAATGGCTAACATTCTAATATACGGCATTTCAGAAAAAAAAAATTCAGCCACGTGCTAGGCAAACCATCAAGGCACATTTTCCGACAAATAAACATCTAAATGAATCATTACTCTGTGATAGTTCCTTAGTACGTAGTAATTTTGAAAGAAATGGGAAAAAACGAAAAAATGGCAATCACAGGAAAATCGAACACATACCTATATATACGCCATATCTGGCTAAAAAAAAAAAGATAGGCATGGGTAGCCAGATCATCTAGAAACACTTTCCAACACTATAAAATTATAAGTTTAGCGACACTAATTGCCAATTCCTTACGGTAACATGACTAAGCAAAAAAATGCAAAACAAATAAAAAGGGGCACTCGTGGAAAAATGGCCATTCTAATATACGGCATTTCAGAAAAAAATAAAAATTTCAGCCACGTGCTAGGCAAACCATCAATGCACATTTTCCGACAAATAAACATATAAATGAATCATTACTCTGTGATAGTTCCTTAGTACGTAGTAATTTTGAAAGAAATGGGAAAAAACGAAAAAATGGCAATCACAGGAAAATCGAACACATACTTATATATACGCCATATCTGGCTAAAAAAAAAATAGGCATGGGTAGCCAGATCATCTAGAAACACTTTCCAACACTATAAAAATATAAGTTTTGCGACACTACTTGCCAATTCCTTACGGTAACATGACTAAGCAAAAAAATGCAAAACAAATAAAAAGGGGCACTCGCGGAAAAATGCCCAACATTCTAATATACGGCATCTCAGATAAAAAAAAAGACATGCACGTGTTAGCCCAACTATCGAGGCACACTTTCTAACACATAAACATGAAAAAAAAATCAATAATATACGGCAATTCCTTACTACGTAGTAAATTTTTACAAATATTGAAAAAAAACAGAAATTGGCAACCGCAGTTAAATACCCAATATACCAATAACTACGTCGTATCTGACAAAAACAAAATCACGCATGGGTAGCCAGATCATCTAGACACACTTTCCAACACTAAAAAAGCAAAAGTTTTACGACACTATTTCGCAATATCTTACGGAAAAATGACTTGGCAAAAAAATGAAAAAAAAATGAAAAAGGGGTACTCGCGGTAAAATGCCCGACATTCTAATATACGGCATCTCAGATAAAAAAAAAGACATGCACGTGTTAGCCCAACCATCAAGGCACACTTTCTAACACATTAACATGAAAAAAAAATGAATAATATACGGCAATTCCTTACTACGTAGTAATTTTTACAAATATT
>NC_090739.1:113387689-113395189 GCF_036898095.1 Palaemon carinicauda | reverse complement strand
AATTACGATGTGTATTCCGCAAATATTTCATTTGAAAACCCATTGTTCGTATGTCTCCCCTAAGCACTGCCAGAACCTGTTGGTCTCTTCTTGATTAGATTTCCAAAGTTATCTGTTCTTCCCTCCAGCGTCTTCCCTCTTGGTCTCTCCTGTTGGCTTCCATTGCGGTCGACTGACTTGGGATCCAATTTAAGCCGAGATGGGAAATGTTATAATCATATTTTGTGAGGGAAATGTGGCCTTATTATCTCCGTGTAAATGAATTAGGAGAAAGTTGCGGTATATTTATTTGGTCATATTTTGTGGCAGTGAATTTGTCAAAAACGCTTTTTTTTCTTTCTTTTAATTACAATGTGACTGAGGGACATCTAGTGGCATTATTTTCGAAACATAATAATGCACTGTAAAACATTAGCTGAAAACTAATTGATAGTATATTGATACTTCCTTTTCTCTACAACATTAATAATTGATATAACAATGATATAAGAAAGAATTATGAGAAGCAGAAAAACTACCAATTAGTTATTCGTTCTCTAAATTGTAAAACTTTTGAAGTAGAAATATCAAAAGCAGCGTACTTAAAATAATTGGAAATTCTTAACCACTTCGTTTGCCAGTAACGACTGTTCACAAAATACTGATTATTATCATGATCTCCTCCTGCTATTGACGCAAAGGTCCTCGGTTAGATGGTACTAGTCGTTTCTATCTTGAGTTTTCAATTCAATAATTCTCCATTCACCATCTCCTACTTCGCGCTTCATAGTCCTCAGCCATGTAGGCCTGTATCCCCCAACTCTTCTGGTGCCTTATGGACCCCAGCTGTACATTTGGTAAACTAATCTCTCTTGGGGAGTGCGAAGAGGATGCCCAAACCATCTCCATTTACCCCTCATCATGATGTCATCCACATATGGCACTTGAGTAATCTCTCTTATAGTAATGCCTAATTTATGGCTTATAATCAGTATGTTGATTACTGATTATCAAATAAGCCTTAAATTAGGCATTATTTTTTTTTTTTTTTTTTTTTTTTTTGGGGGGGGGGTTATTATGAGAGGGGAAATTCTCACACATATTCTTGAATCGCTGAGTCATGTTAGTTTCATTGATAACATTCAGTCCTTTCTCATCACTAATTTACGTAAGTTTTTTTTTCTGAAATGTAAAAAAATAAATTAAATTTCTGTTTAATTAAACAATCGTAAATAATGCACGTTTGTGTACGCGAACGATTATTTAGTTGATTGCGTTTGAGTGTATGTTTGAATAAATACTTTTATATATAATTATTTTTAATAGTTCTTAGTTCTATTTAGATATAAAAGAAAATAAACGACTTTACGAAAAAAATGGAGAAAATATTAATAAGTGGTAACCTTTAATATGAATTATACTGTGAAATGTTAATTAATCGAAAGTGAGAAATTAGCCATTGATTGATGTTGAGGAAGATCCATCCTTCCCAGAACCAGATCCTTCATTATGAATAAAGTTTAATTTTATGAATGATATAAAAAAAAAAAAAATAAGATCAGTAAATATTACTGGATGTTCACATTGTTTTATTTAGCATTAGAGATACATTCGTGATTTAGACAGGCTGCACCATTATCTATTTTTATTGTATCAGAAAAAAACCCTTTTAATTCTCCAATGAATATCAAAATATTATTCTTTCAGTTAACATACCTTCTAATTCTATAATTTAACACTTGAAATGCAAAGTAAGTAATCGTGAAGTATGGGTCATTCCTAGTTATTTCCAATTGTACATGGTGTATGCTCAAGAGAATATACAGTACATACCAGATGGAAAAGTATGGTAAACATGTTTTTAACTCACATTTAACGATGAATGAGCTTCGTTTACCATGTTGTGGTGGCCGATGTGGTAACGACCCTGACTAGTGAACGCCAGACTGGGGTTCGAGTCCCGCTCAAACTATACAGTTTCTTTGGTCGCTGCAACCTCTCCATCCTCGTAAGCTAAGGAAGGGGAGTTTGGAGGAGCCAATAGGTCTATCTGCTAAGTCATCACCAGCCGTTGCCTGGCTCTCCTTGACCCTAGCTTGGGTGGAAAGGGGGCTTGGGCGCTGATCATATGTATATATGGCCAGTGTCTAGCCCTCTAGGGTATTGTCCTGTTCGTAGGCAAATTAGAAAGTGTTGATCACTCATGGAATATTTATAGTCTATATTAGATCAGATCTGTAATTATAACTTGCCTTTCAGATACCAACGGGTGTAATAAATCTTCTCTTTAATCTAATATTTGTGGTGTTTTCGGTTCGACTTATTATGTATTAACTCATGTAGCCAGAATTATAATATCGAGGAAATAACAACGTGTGTGGTTTTCATACCAAACACAACGTATATTACAGAAGGTAAGGGAAGCCATATGACATCTCCCTCCCTTGAACAATAAGCATAATGAAGAAAAAATATTTCCAGAAGATTCAAAAATGGGAAAAAGAGTCGAATAAACAAAGCAAAACACACACACAAAAAAAAAAAAACTTTCAACACAATTCATGATGCATGTGATCAGTATTTAACAGTAGCACAATAAGTATATATTCAATTGGGTTACTACTACAATCAATGATACATAAGGTATGCTATTTGCCTCATCGCCGTGTGTTCACGATATCAAGCCATGTTACGACATTTTTATGGCCAGATTTAATTTATCAGGTGTTTTAATAAGGCGTCCATAACTTGAGTATCTGGTGCCCTGTGATTGAGTATCAGGTAAGGGGGTCTCGCGGGCCATCGTTTTAGGGGTTGTCGTGTTGTTGACTGGAGCATTTATCTGGTCATCCACAACGTCCTCTGGCACAGTATCAGTGTTGAATTGGAATTTCTCACCAGTGGTCCTCAGGTGTCTCCTGTTCCGTCGGTATTTCACTCTGTTGTGGGAAATCACATCATATGAACGGGGCTCTTCCCGTCTTTGCTGGACTTTCGCCGGTATCCAACACTTGTTTCTTTGGTCCATCATGCGTACATCTTGGCCTTCACTAAGTTCTGGGAGTTGTTTAGCGGATTTTTTGTAATGCTCCCGCCACTTGCATGTTCGTTCCCTAAGTGTGACTGGTTCTGAGCATATGGCCAGGTTGGATATCATCTTCGTTACGTAAAATAGTTCTGATGGCAATGGTTCTCCAGCCTCAATAGGTGTTGTTCTAAGGCATACGAGGGCCATGGTTGGGTCCCCATTGCTCTCCACAGCTTTGGTCAGTGTCCGTTCAACGGTGCCTACGAATCTCTCTGCTTTCCCATTACTCTGTGGGTATCGCGTGATGCTAGTTTGATGCTGAAACTAAAACTGTCTCACGAAGTCACAGAACTCCTGTGAGCTGAATTCAGGTCCATTGTTGCTGATAAGGGTGTTGGGAACCCCATGTTCTGCAAATATTGACTTAGAGTTTCTGGATTATAGACTTAGATGTGGTGCTTGTAAGGCGTCTTATGAAGAAGAATGAACTGTAGTAGTCGACAAGAAGTAGGTATTCCACCCCTTGAGTTGAAATAAGTCACATGATATCTTGTCCCATGGATGGTCGCCTTCTACATGTATAAAAAGTTCCTTCTGTTAAGCTGTTTAGTTTCTTTGGCATGTATTACACTGTTTCAGTAACGACTCAATGCCATCATTTATTTTGGGCCAGTATACACATTCACAAGCTCGTAATCGGCACTTCTCAATGCCTTGGTGACTGGTGTGCATGCGCTTTAGGATATCAGACCTCAGACACCTTGGCACTATTATCCTAGACCCTTTTAGGATGATACCATCTACAACAGCTAACTCGTTTCTAAAGTTCCAGTAGGGCCGCAGAATGACTGGACATTCCTTCTGTACTTCTGGCCATCCTTCTTAGACCATCTCCTTTAGTAATGTCAGCTCAACATCAGTGGTTGTCGCTGACTTTATGGCTTCTAACCTGTCCCACGACATGTTTCTTATGACATAGATGGTTATGTTCACATCCTGTATTTCCTGGCCTTGGACTGGCATCCTCGAGAGTGCGTCGGCTATGCATACCTCCTTGCCAGGCTTGTACCAAATAAAGTATGAGTATGGTTGTATCCATAGCAGCATGCGCATCAGTCTCAGTGGTGCCTGCGTGATGCCTCTCTTGGCAATGGATTCCAATGGCTTGTGGTCTGTCTCCACTATTACTGGGTGGCCGTACACGTAGTGGTGAAACCTATTTAATCCGAATACCACCCCAAGCTTCTCCCTCTCTATGTTACTGTAGTTGCTTTCTGTCTGTGAAAGACTTTCGCTGGCATAGGCCACAGGTTGACCGTTCTGTAGAAGTGCAGCGCCGACACCTCTCATGCTAACATCTGTTTGTATGGTGACCTCTTGCTTAGCGTCAAAATATGTGAGCGTCGCGCAGTTTTGGAGGTCATGTTTGATAGCATCGAATTCCTTTTTGTGTTCTGGGCTCTACACATACTGCACATTTTGTTTGACAAGGTCTCTCAGAGGGGCGGTCTTGGTTGCAAGGTTTGGGATGAACCTGGAGAGATAGTTCATCATGCCCAAGAAGGAATTCATTTCCTGTACGTTTTGAGAATGCTCCATGTTGACAATAGCGGTTATCTTGTCTGGGTCCGGTTCCAGAGCCTGTAATGTTAGATAGTTTCCGAAGAATTTGATCCTGTTTTGCCGTACTCTGCATTTGTTGGGATTGAGACAGAGGCCAACTTCTTTCGTTCATTCCATCACTTTACGCAGTCTCTGGCTGTGCTGTTCTTGTGTAGTTCCAAACACGACAATGTCATCGGCGATTGTGACTACCCCGTCTAGGCCCTCGAATCTTTGGTCCACCTTCTTCTGGAACACGTCTTGTGCCGATACTAGGCCGAAGGGCAACCTGCGGAAACAGTAGCGACCGTATGGGGTGTTAAAGGTTGTCAGAAACTTGGATTCGTCATTGAGTTTCACATTCCAATACCCTGAACGTGCATCCAATATGGTAAAGATTGCAGCCCCCTGTAGTTGGGGTAATACGTCATCAAGTGTTTGGGCGTAGTGATGCGATCTTTTTACCCACTTGTTTAGGTCTCGGGGTCCAAGCAAATTCTAATGTCTCCCGATGGTTTTGCGACATATACGATGTTGTTCACCCAGTCGGTTGGCCTGTCAACTTTTTCGATTACGTCTAGGTCAATCATGCTTTTGAGCTCTTGTTTAACAGCATCCTTCAGTGACTCAGGCACCCGTCTGGGAGGGTGTATCACCGGCTCGGCATTTGGTTGTACCTCAATATGATATTCACCAGGGAATAGTCCGATGCCATCAAATAAAGTAGGATATTGTTTGATTAACTCCTCCGTTTCATCACTAAGTTCACTTGTTTCGATGCCAGCAATCTTGCATGTCTGTTGGCAGGTGGAGCAGTGTGCCTCCCTACAATTGAGTGTTATTAAGCTAAAGCGTAGGCTGGACGACAGGCTTAGCATCGTTGTACCACTATCATTGGTAACGTAAAACTCACACGTCTCAGATCGTTGGTGACAGCACCGTATGTTACAGACACCGTTTTGTTTAACCTTATGATTGCCATATGCTGTCAGCGCTATGGGGCTTAGTCTAAGTGATTTTGGCTCACCGTTTTCTCCAATGTCATTAGAGAATAATAGTCTGTAAACACGTAAGGGCATAACATTAACCTCCGCGCCGCTGTTGATTTTGCATTTCACGGTAACCGGTTGGTCTCCAATCATTTTGATGTTGGCGTGTGCTTGGGGCGTTGTTGTTATGCCGTGTATTTTGGCCTCATGTCATTCTAATAAGAACCATCATCTTTGGAGTCTGTTGAGTCTCCATCGTCATATCCGGTCAACTCATGCATTCAGTGGTGCCTGGCAGATGGGTTTGTCGTCGTTGGTTTATTTACATTCTCTCCTGCCTCATCGCGCTTTTTCTTGAAGCACACGTTTCTCTAGTGTCCTTTACCCTTATAGTAGTGACACTCGCTGTCTGCGGCTGGGCAACGAGCGCCTTTCTTGTGCTGTGTTCCGCAGTTGAGGCATCCAGACGATCCTGTTTGGTTTTCCCGGTGTTGGTCTTGTCTTTTTATGATGGCATGTATTGGCCTCTGGCCTTCAATATCGGATAGTTGTTTCTGCGTGCCTTCATACACTTTGGCGATTTTTATTGCCTCACCTAGGGTCAGTGTAGCGTCCTTAGCAATCAATTTCCTTCGAATGTCCGAGCTGCAGACTCCTGCAATAAGTGTATCAAGTAGTTGTTCTTCTTTATTTGTGTATTCACACTCTGCTGCAATGACCCTGGCTCTTGTCATGAACATGTCGACAGTTTCCGTGGTCTCCTGTTTTAGGGCACGTAGCTTGAAACGAGCTACCCGGAAACTTGATTTGGGCCGCGCATATGCCTCAAAACCATCCCAGTGTGGTTTGTGTTTCTCTTTGTCTTCTGCCGTAAGGGCCCATCCATCCCGAATATCGCGCCCAGTATCTCCCGCCCATAGCATCAAGTATTGCACCTTCACCTTTTCATCCTTCTCTTGGAGAGGCCCATCAAAAATGAACTCGCATGTACGGCGGAATTTCCGTAATGCCTCCGGCAGGTTTGTTGCATTCCAGTCTACAGTGGGAATGGGAATGCCAGTTAGCTCCGCCATGTTTAGTTACAGTAATACAGTAAAGAAATGTGATACATGAAGAAAAATAAATGTACCAGTGTGCGTGTCACACAGAAATGTAAGACCGAGTATGTATTGTTAACACATCATACAAACGTAACATAAGAATTGGGTGTGTTTATACATTAGTGCACAAGATCCTCAGTTCATGACACCCATAACAAATATACGCACATACAAAAAAAAAGTAGGCAGTGCAATGAGTTGTTCTGATATAGGGAGAGGTTACCAGCACATCACCTTGGAATGATTTACACAATGGTACAACACAATGTCATCATCAATTTCACGTCTGAATGATGGCTAAGAGGAATGTTTGACTTCCATGAGGTGGAAGAAGATCAATATCAATCACTGGGAAGTGGTCTTTATTTTCATACGAAACAACATATATTACAGAAGGTATGGGAAGCCATATGACAATATTCAGTCTTATCCTTGAGAGCATGCAAATGCAAATGCAAAGGGATATGCAAATTAGGGTTCCTTCACGCGCTTTCGTCTTTCATTGTCATCACATCTCTCGACAAAGATGGATGAAAAGAGATGTTCTTTTTGTGTTAATTTCTTGTTATTTCTTTTGGGTAGTTTACATTTGTTTATAGCGGAATATACTTACATTTAAGCTTATTTCTGCAAAAATACCAGAGTAGATTAAGCACCATTCTTTTTTTTTTTTTTTTTTTTTTTTTTGTCTTTGGCGATAATGTTCCAATAAACCTGGGCAATGGCTTTGATTCTTGTAATAGAAATAAGTGTCGAAATGAAAACTAACAGCTACTGTACTAGGTAAAAGATATAATTTCTG
>NC_090739.1:113367689-113370189 GCF_036898095.1 Palaemon carinicauda | reverse complement strand
TCCATATCTTGCTATTTTTGTGTTATTTTTTATTGTATAAGATGGGTAACTTTTATTAATGGTATATTTAAAACATGAAATTAGAAATAGCAAGTAGAATAGAATAAAATACGCTGTCAGCTTCATCTGTAGATCATAATTTATATCTTTCTACTGTGTTTCGGGTATTATAGATACGTAAAATCCCTTATTTTGTTAATATTGAAGCTTTTCAATTTTTACTCATGTCAATATTTTCATAAAGTGAGCATAGTTGTTCCAAAGTTGCATGAAAAAACTTACCACATGTAGGCTACTTACCAGTGTGCGAGTGAGCCGTTAGGTTATAACTGAGAAGGAATGTTAATGCAACTGACTTTATTTCAACAGATAGTGAGTTTATATACACAAGGTTCCGGACAAGAATATGAAAAAAATAAAGAGAGTTATTCATATAAGGGCAGGCTTCAACAAGTTTGGTTAACAGTGAGGGGACGAGCGAGATATAGAAAAAAAGAAAAAGAAATGAAAATACTGTTACAGTGTACGAGCGTGTGTGAAACCCGTGTGGTACATGGCTCCCCTTCCCTAAAAAAGACATAGGTATACTATAGACAGTTCATCTTGCAAGAGAAACAAAAGTTTTAGGCGATCAATGGAAATCCAGTCTTCTTTGCCATGAATGTTAACTAAGAAAGCCTTCGAATTTCGACAGATCACGAGGAAAGGCCCCGTGTAAGGGGGCACTAGCGGTAGCTTGCAAGTGTCATTGCGGAGGAAAATGTGCGTTGCAGAATGCAAATCTGTTTTATGTGTTGATTAGCTGGGGCCTTGTAAGTCTGGCTGCATGGAATAAATTTTCCCACGACGTGACGTTGGCACTTTAGAATTTCGGAGGAGGTTGCTGACGAAATTTGATGAATACTAGTTCATTAAATTAGTCTTTATAAGAAGTTATCTTTTTGAAACATTAAAAAATCATATACTGTCTAATTCATGATATTTACGCATCATTCGCATTTGTTAAGCACAGACTGTTCATTGGGGGAAAAAAAAAAAAAGGAATTGGTTAACTCATTTTTTTGTCGTACTAAAATGCAATCTTTCGGTTAATTCAGTGTGCCCAGGAAATCTTTCCAATCAGACAGCAATAAAATACAGGAAAACACACGATATTTATTTTAAAAAAATACATGAAAATGTGGAATACACGGGATAATCACCAATACCAAACCCGTTCAACCGGACCATTTTTCCTCTTGCAAGCATTGAGAATCATCAATGATTTCCATTATCTGTGTGGGAAGAAATATGACGACCAAAAACTCACATTAATGAAAAAAATCTCATATCCTCATTTTGAGAACTATTAAAGTAGATCACAATATGAAAGTCCATTTAGTTGATTGCGTCAGGAGGGGACGGACATTGCATGCTGCTATCTTTAGATCGTGAAGGAACTGAAGGGAGCGGCAGATACCGAGATGATTATTTGAATGGGTCTCTCAATTGCTTTATTCATATCATTTTTGCCTGCCTTTAATCATCTCGTATATAATAAATCGATCGGAAATTCATCTTATTTATCTTTTTTTTATCGGAAATGTTTCTTAAAAGATGAGGAAGTGTTAAAACATTTGGCTAAGAAAAACATCCCGTCATAGAGTTTCATTAAGGCTATGATCATTAATTGTTAAAAAGAAATATTTTGAAATGATTTATAGCATTATTCACGTATTACCAAACTCAAATTAAGTATTTATATGACACTGGTTCTAAGTCTTGTACAAGAATAAACATACTTCTTCTTGTTATCTCTCATGTTCTTCATATGAAATGAAAGTTTAACCTCCCATCTATAACGTCTTCTTTGGGGCTGGTGTGTGTGTATGTGTAGATTACCTTACCTTGTGTAAGACAAGGGGCTCTTGCGTTGGCAGCCCGTAAGAGAATGTTGTTTGAATTTGCTAAATTTAATTTGTAAGGGGGCAGGGGAATGGCGTTCTACTCATAATGATTTGGTAACCTCAGGAAAAAGTTTACTTATTGCTAATAATAAATCTTGAATTACTAGTGTTAAGAACATTATTTGTACAGGCAAATTACCAAACATTTACTTTTATGTCTTTGTTTATAAGAATTTTTCTTAAAAATCGAAAACAAAGGAAGCTTGCAATAACATTGATTAGGACTAAATTGAATTCTTGGCACTCAATGACAAAGAACTAAATTGCTAATCAGATTCTCTAAATAAAGATGTTTTGTGACATGAGAAGTTCAAATGCTATCTCTTTACTATAGATGTTTTGTTCCTGGTAGACAAATATTACCTAAAGCTAAGGATGTTTATCTTTTTACTAGTATGCGCTATCAGTAAAAAAGGACGGCTAAATATTTCGATCGATATGCACACACATACACATTCGCCTGTATGTATGTATGTATGTATGTATGTATGTATAAATATATATATATATATATATATATATATATATATATATATATATATATATATATATAT
>NC_090739.1:113350189-113357689 GCF_036898095.1 Palaemon carinicauda | reverse complement strand
AGGCTAGAGGGAAACCAAAAGCTCCCCCGCCCTTTTGTAGATCTGGAGAAGGCTTATTATAGAATGCCAAGAGAAGTGATGTTTTTGGTGCTTGAGGAAGAGGAAAGTCCCGGAGAACTTGGTTAGAATGGTAGAGATGATGTACAAAATAACAATGACAAAAGTAATATAACAACTGTTAAAGAAACGGAAACAATTGAAGTTATTGTTGTATTATACCAAGAATCAGCATTAAGCCCGTTTATACTTGTACTTATACTTGAGTTAAGTTAACAGAAGTGAAAAGTTGTGGGTTTTGCTATATGCAGATGATTTGGTAATTACCCCTGAAAAGGAAGAAGACTTACAGAGAAAGGTTGTAGAGTTGCAAGAGTCTTTGGAGAGCGGTGGCTAGAGAGTGAATGTGGATAAGACGGAAGCTATGGACTGGGTAGGGTAACCATATTTGAAAGTAGAGGCTCGGTTATAAAACATGTGGAACAATTTAGATACTTGGGATCTGCTATGAATTACGAAGGCGGCTGTGAGGCCGATGTTGTGAGTAGGATAACAGCAGCCCGGGGGAAGTGGAGCGAGGTAGCAGGAATGGTATGTAGTACAGCGGCATAGCAGACCAATTGTTCAAATTGGTCTAAAAGCACCAAAATTGGCACACATGTAGATTAATATATTCTAAACATTTTTGGATATGGAGGCATTCAAGATTAGCCCTTAGGAAGATATGGCGGCCATTGTTCAAAATGGCCGCCATTTAACATTAGCGTCATTACATAGACTTCATTATGTGTCGTTAGTTTGGTGCTAGATGGGCCAAAATTCCCTTTTTTTACATCAGAATTAACATCAATAAATGTTTAACAGATATTTAGATGAATCTTCTCAAAAATGGCCCCCAAACTGGCCGCCATTTTGTGGAAAAAGTGGACATTTGATGAAGATTTCAATACTCAATGACATAATACCTCTAATAACCAGTACCTGATTTCAGGAACACACTTTAATTGCTCAAGTTGCTTTTTTATTTCAAATTGCTGGCAAAATTGCTAGTCAAAATAATACACAGAGTACGGGAAGTTTACAGTATGGTCAGATTGTAGTTATATAGTCGACCAAAAGCCCAGTCTCTAGGCACAGTACTTGTGTAATCCTGCAGTACATACATGTAATACAATAACGTAGATTTTGCCACACTATGTTAATTATGATTCCGAACTTTTCAAATCTGGTCACCAGAATTATGAATGTCTACAGATCATAATGTTGGTTAGCAAGTTTTCTGTCCCAATCTACTGGCATTCGCCTTCACAGAAACATAGACCAGTGCATTGCAGTGAAGCGTTCTTGCACTTGCAGCGGTTTTTGCAGCCTTTCTTGCATCCGCAAGACACCAGCTCATAGCAGGCCTTGGATGCCTCAGGGAGTATGGTCCAGAGTGGTGTGTAGAGCCCATCATCACTCCGATGCCAGCCCCAGTCTGTTGGTGGAGGGAGCACGGGCGTTGGTACCAATGCCTGGCCCCAGACATGACCACCCTGAAGGGCAGATCTCTTCACATGCTGCTCCAGAGCAGAGTAGGTTGGCGGGATGTTCTGAACAGAGTTCGTCTTTGCAAAGAGCTGCTTTCTCGCCTTGTTGACGTCCTTGCATTTGCTTGTGCGGTCACACAGGAGTATGACAAACCTCTCGATGACATGCATTGTATCCTCTTGGATGCTTGTGGGTGCATTTGCCAGACTCAGCAGGGCATCAGTGAGTTCTGGCAGCGTGTTCCATGTTGCCCAGGCAGATTTCTTCCCATGTCCGACGAAGTCTGACACAGTATCACACCCTGTGATGGCATGAAACATTGGAAGAGCACATGCCTTCTCTGGACCAAGGGAGGAAGCTATTTCATGGGCTGCAATGTAGCGGTAGTTCTTGCCTGTCCCAAAGGCTACCCAGAGTTCGTCTCCAGCTGGTAGTTTCTGGACTACCATCACTGCTAGGACCACGACGTCACTGTCTACTGTTCGAACCTGTATCTGGTGGTGACCATGTTGTGCAGCATGTGCTACATGTAGCATCATGCGGGTGTCTGCCTCTTCTTGGTTGCATGGTGCGAGTGAGTTGACATCCTCTTGCTGTGGAACACAGATCACCTGCTCCCCATCAGTGACGACCAGTTCCTTGCCTTCTTCTTGAAAGGACTCTGCAAGCATGGTGGAGAGGTAGCTGAAGAGCTCCACTTTGTTGCTATCAACTCGCAGGAAACTTTGCCAATTTCCTGGTATGACTGCTGAGTCGACAACACGCCGACGTACTCCCTTTCCACGCTGTTCTCTGGTTGATGCCTTCAGGGAATCTGCTCTGTAGCTGTCCCACACAAGGTCAAGACGTGATACATGTTGGAAACGTTGTACAACGTATGGGATGAACACTTGCTGTGCATATTCCTCGAACGTGTTGGCAGTACCCGGCTTCAACATCTGTACGATTACTGCTCCATCGAGGACAACAGCAGTGACAGTAGGAGCTTCAAACTGAGGCTCAGCATGGCCTTCAAGGCACACCAGCAAGTCACTCTTGCTCCCTAGGTACAGTCTCCCTCCGTCAGATAAAGCTGGAGGGCATTGCTGATTTTCATGCCTGAAGAACTCTTCTAGATTCCCATCACGGGTCTGGCAGCCGATATATAATCGTGCGAAGAGCGCAACATCATTCTTCAGAGATTTGACCTGTTCTTTTCCTTTGGGTATATTGGGTCCTCTCTTGGTCGCAAACAGTGGTAGCTTGTTCCGGTGGATTGCCACCTCAATGGACTTGGTTCTGTCCACGATGCATTCCTTTGAGAATGCTTCAAACTGGTCTTGGCCAATCTGCTTGGCGTTACAGACTGTTTCTATGACTGCAGGGCCTGCGATCTCCTTTGTGTCGAGCACCAGCAAGTCCTGACTGTCCTCCTCGAAAGGGTTGCCCAGCTCTTCAATGACGGCCACGAGTGAGCGCACATCTCTGGCAAAAGTGTTCTGCACACTTGGTGTCTCTTCGTGGTGACGTGTCTCCTCTTGATCGTGTGGATGCAGATTGAAGTCGTCAAATTCCACAATCACTCTAGCAACCTCCGGTCCGGCAACCATCCAGCGCCTCAGTGCAGTTGGATTGTCTGTGAGGCCGATGGCTCCTCCATCACCCTTGACATACGCGTTGTTCTGCTCATGTCCTTGGTCAAGAGGGATTGCTGAAAAGATCCTCTTGGTCTTCTGGACTGTGAAGTGTCCCTTGCTAAACTCTGTGAAGACGTCTGGATGTTTGTTTGCCAGTTCTGCCATGTCCCGTAGATGCACTGGTATCCATCGGGCATAGTTCGTGTGGTCTAGTGCGAAGAACCACGGAGCGAGTTCTGTCAGAGCATCCACGTACATGCTAAAATTGGCTTCTCTCAGAGATCGCACATAGATCAGAGTGGACAGCTCCAGTGCCAAGACTGTTGACCAGTACTGAAACTGCGGATAACTCTGTTCTCTCTGACTGCACCAGTCTTCGAAGCTTTCAGGGTGCTCATCATCTTCTGTATTGGTGGTGCTGTACTTGTCATAGGCATGCCGTTGGAGATTATACAAGGCAGCCGCTGCGACTTGGTGTGCTCTTCTGGTGCGTGTGACGTGAGCTGCTCGAAGAAATGAGTCTGCTATTCCTTCAGTTGTGATCTCTGCTTGTACCAGTGCTTGGGTCCACCCACTTCCCTGCAACCAGTCACCCAGGGTCTTCAGTGCCGTCATCTCAATATGCAACCCCCCAAACATCACCACCAGTTGGTCTTCTCCATATGTGTTTGGCCACTTCCACTGGATCTGTTTTGCTAGAGTGAATAGTGGCTGGTCGCAAGTCAGAACTGGAGTTTGGCCTGGGTTGAGATGTTTAACTGCACTCCTGACTACATCAATAGAGTGTCTGATCATTGCCACAGTGTGAGCACTCTCCTGGAACAAGGGAAGCAGGGACGTTGGTGTGATGACTGGTTGCTTTGGATCTTGGTGCCTTGCATGGTATGCAGCCCATGATGTGTTTTCACAGGCCTCAACATCATCTTTGAGAACACTTCTCGTGTTCTCCAGCCACATATACTCATCTTCTATGTGCTGCTCACAGTTGTGGCGTCTAAGAGAGGTCACAGAAGTAGCTGGGATCATTTGCCCTTTGACAGAAGAAGCAACAGGACGTACATCCGTGTAATATTCTGGTAGAGGCTCAACCGTCTTTGATCCAGTATCACACCCAGTGAGAGCAATGCTACGATCCACTCCCTCATCTGCACACGTTGGGTGTTGAAAAAGCGAGATTCCTGTTCCATGGAATGAATTCTTGGCTGTGGTGGCACTTGGGTTGTGGTCAATGTTGTCCACAGCCGCAGTTGTGAACACATTGCTACGCAGGGTGGGCGGGCAGACCACTTCCTCTATGCGGTACAGCTGACACACGCTGTTTCCCATCTGGGCAGAAAGACGTAGGACTCTGTCATATGAGATGCTTAGGCCCAGAGAGAAGAGCCTGTCCACAAGTCCTCTCTTGCGTGTTTCAGCATACAGCATCAGCCCAACATAGGTTGGAAGAGGAGTTTCTTGAGACGTACTGTGTCTGACAGCTGGAGGCTCCTGTGTCTTCGTTGCTCCCTGCTTCCGACTTTGCTTGACACTGTTGAACTTGAGAAGCTGCGCAATGGAAAGAGCTGCTTGTGTTGAAGAGGAATGGCTTTGATTCTTGATGGTGGGGCCATCCAGCACCATATTTACCATTGCAACTAGTACGTTTGGCACAGAGTCCTCCTGACAGCCGCCCGGGAATGATCCACGGAATTGGTAAGTGTCTTCAAACATATATCGACGAACTATCTGTGCAGCACGCGCAAGGTGAACTGCCTCAGTGTCACAGTCTTGCTCGCAGGCTTTGCCTAGCGCTTCACCAATGTCTTCATCAAACGCTAGTAAAACATCTCGGCCTTTGCTGTGGGATCTCAGGCCTGGTATCTGGGCTAACAGGCGCTCTTTCAGCCTTGTGCTATTAACTTTCTGGCACAAAACAACCCCGAGCTGTTCCATTCTTGTTGTGTATAGCTTTACAAGTTCTGCGAGTCTGAAGACTGGGGTGGTGCCCTCTTCTAGGTGGGTTTCTTCGATATACAGGACCAGTTCAGCCAGTACGATTCTTGACATTACACTTTCATGGTCAGTTTTCTGCTCGGCTTCTACAGTGGTCTTTGCACGATAGTAAAGAGCCAACAAACACTTGGAATGGTACTTGGCCTCCAGAGCCACCATATCACCCATGCTGAGCCTGGCTATGAGTTCATTGTCCCCAACTTGCGCTGCACACTTCCGTACGCGTGTGTCCACCTGGAAGGTTGTTACTTCATGTAGGGTCTCTGTGCCAGACTTTCCACAGAAAAAGCAGGAGGTGCCGCTGGTAGTGGCTTCTGAAGAGTGTGTTCTGGCGTGCTTGGCCTGGACATTGTCAGTACTATCAAATGCTGAGCTGCTTGCGATGCGTCTCTTCTCTGCTCTTCGTAGCATTGTGTTATTGTATTTGAGCATACATGTTTTATGCCACTTGGCCTGGTGGGCAACCATTGTCGCCTCAACACCTTGTCCTTCATCTAGTCTCTGTAACTGAACAGTTCTTGGCAGTTCTCCGAGTTCATCAAATTTGACCAAGTTTGCAGCCATTGTCGTGTATCCACTCCCAGGGTCTCGGCGTTTAGACAGTACTGGGCAGACAAGTGACTCTGTTGTCTCCTCTTGACATACAAGACACAGCTTCCATTTTGTCTCAGGAGGTGTTGTGGGAGTACGTTGCTCAAAAGTATCGACCAGTTGGAACTTCTTTGCCATGGCTGCAGTCTGGAACAACGCGTCTCTGATGTCAGGTGGTGCTGCTGCTGCCTCACCTGCAAAGACACAAAACACCACCATGTTACCACAAGTTACTACTACAAGCACCATGACTATCAACACTATACTATTACTGCAGCCGCCGTCACTGCCACCAACGCTGCCGCTGCAAAGTAAAATTCATTTTCTTGTGAAATGGTAGCCAAATTATTTGGTAAGCACAGAAGTATGTGTAATTGTACAATACTTATCACCTCTAGCACACTTATCACCTTTAGCATCCACAAAAAGACAAATTATGGTACATATTCAATGACGCTAACGGTAAATAGCGGCCATTTTGAAAAATGGCCGCCAAATGTGCTACGGGGAGAATCTTGAATGCCTCCATATCCAAAATTGTTCAGAATGTATTAATCCACATGTGTGCCAATTTTGGTGCTTTTAGAACAATTTGAACAATTGGTTTCATATTTCTTACTATGCCGCTGGGCTAATGAGATAAGAAAATGCTAATCAAGCTGAAAGTCATGATCTATACCCCAGTAATGAAATAAGTGTTAATGTATGGACCCAAGACCTGATTCGAAGACGTAAAGAGGAAGCAGAGCTTGAGAGATGAGAAAACTGAAGTGGATTATGTGATTATAAAGATTGGAAAATGGTGAAATAAGACGGGCAGGCGAAGTAAAGATTACAGAGGTGATAAGAGTGCCAGGACTTAGATGGTGTAGGCAGGTGCTGATGATGCATGGTGGTGAGGGAGTGAGGAGGGCTTGAGAGAATCCTGTTAGAAGGGGATCGAGAGGGAGTCAGAAAATTAGATGGTGAGATCAGGAGGGAATAAAGAAGAGAGAGAGAGAGAGAGAGAGAGAGAGAGAGAGAGAGAGAGAGAGAGAGAGAGAGAGAGAGAGAGAGAGAGAGAGAGAGAGAGAAGGTGTTCTTTCCTGTTGAAAATATCATTTTGAATTAAGATGCAGTTCTAAACCAGCTAAGGAAAATCACTCATTTGCACTATTTTGTAGTTTTCAATAACCTACATGTTACTGTACTTTTATAGCGTAGCAATTGGAGTATTTTGATTCTGAGATAGAATATCTAACATTAAAATCCACGGTAAATAAATGATACTTGAATTAATAGTGAAACTAGAATTCGCTATAAGTTATGGACGATTCCGGGCTAATTTGGTATATTTCTCTATATGTTTAATAGGCGCTCGAGCATGATAACTTACGTATCGGTCTATTAAAATGTGAAGTATGTTTTTCACTCCAAGTCCTTTGTTTACATCTGAGAGACTGAAGGGGACTTATTGCGCATGCTTGGTTTCCCTGCATATACAATGACGTATCTGTCAGGTTTTTTTTTTTTTTTTTTTTTTTTTTTTTTTTTTTTTTTTTTTTTTTTTCCACCTTCCCCTTCAGTTTCAACTTCACGACCATCACGTAAAGACGTCTCCAAGAGGAAACTTAAGGGAAGTACATCAATCTATTTCGAAATTTTGTGCAACTTCGTTTATGTCGGCAATTGGCTATGATGGAAATGCTCTCTGTTCAGTGTAAAGCTAGTTTTACTCATGGGAAATTGAAAAATAACAGCGAAATAATGCCTCAAAGGTCCAATTCTGACTTAA
>NC_090739.1:113327689-113332689 GCF_036898095.1 Palaemon carinicauda | reverse complement strand
TGGGACGAACCAATTTACTTATAGATTTAGTGCATGATAAACGCACACAATATATATATTGGAATAATGTTTAATTGTTTATTTCATCTATCATTGCGAAGTAAAAGTCCTTCTTCTAGCATTACATGGCCCACAAGCAAAATTAATGACTATTATTTCTTTCAAAATCATACAAAAACAAAATAGGAAAATTTTATCTAATCCACTATTATGGGGACAATGTTTATCATTTCTGGTATAAGAATGGCACACAAATAAAACGAATGAAAATTTATTGAAATTGAATATTTTACTATCAGCTCCCTCAAGCTTTGGAAAAACGATACTGTTTCATCTTTGATACAACAATCTTCAGGATCCAACCAGGTCCTGTATTTTGTTTTTAAATTTACAAGGGTAGACAAATCTTGTTCGCAAAGGTAGGTTGTTGTAAAAGGTAGCAGTATTTTAGTTGCTTCCAATTGTTCAGTTTTATAAACCTTTACCATTTTTTCCATATAAAAACTTGAGGGGTCATCCTTGGTCTCCAGTTTCATGCTAGTTTCACTGTTGGAACGAAGTTCAATTACCTCTTTTGCTAACCCTTCAGGCTCTTCAGGCAGATCAACCAGTTCACATTTGACAGTATGGGAATCAAGTTCTGGAAAGTAGTCACAGAATCTATTCTTAAATTTCGGCAGGTGCTTTGTGATCAACTCCTTCATAACACTAAGAATGCAGTTTTAACTCTTCCAAAAACTAACGGGTTTGGAAAGACCGCAGTCTTGATGGCATTTACTTTCTAGTTCCAATATTGAAGCTTTGTTACAAATTCTGATTTTTTTCCTTTCTAAGATGAGAGAGATTTGCTTTCCTTATAATACCTTATTCAACACATTTACATGTCCAAAATGTTAGCAATTATACAAGAAGAACTAGCCAAGTAAGTTTCTGAACTTGCCTGCAAGTTTATTTCTGATCAATCAGATACATTTTAAATTCGGTTTTAAGAACCCACACTCAATATTTTTTTTAACTACGATACAAAACACATACTGCTAGAATACTAGACTCATTTTACAAGTTGAATATATTATATATAAATTATAGACAATTATGATATATAGAGGAAGTGCTAATTTCTGATATCAAATTATATCAAAACTGATATATCTCTATTTCCCTGGTTTTGAAGATTTTGGGTTCCACAATGTATTTTTTCTCCAATTTTCATATATGTTCACCCATTAACCCCCAAATTTTCTAAATTACCCCATTTGGGGTAATTTACCCCTGTTCCCTGACCACTGCTCTAATAGTTTAAAGATTTAAAGGCCGCTCATGAATGGCAGAGGCAAGGGACAGTGACATCGTCCTAGCGAGCCCTAGAGACTATACAGGGTATTATATGATCAGCACCCAAGCTCCCTCTACACTTAAGCTAGGACAAGGGAGGGCCAGGCAATGGCTGCTGATGACTCAGCAGATAGACCTATAGGTTCTACCAAACACCCAACCTTAGCTCAGAAGGATGATAAGGTTGCAGACACTAAAGGGACTCGAACTCCCTTCTGGCAAATACCAGGCAGAGACGCTACCAATCAGGCCACCACATCCTTTTCCATATAGCTTAGCATTCCTCATCGACCTCAGCGTCAGAACACACAATGCTTCTCTAAATATATCGTTATAGAGGAGGAGAGCTTAACTTCTAATCAGAATAAAGAATCGAAATGATTGATTAGATATTTCCATGTAATGTCCGTATGTTCGTTAGGTCGTTTAAGAACGCCTTGCTATAGCAAGACACGGGCTCTTGCACAGCCCATAAGAGAGAAATGTCCGCACACGCATCGCGTCTGTTATGCGTTCTTGCTCCGATGATCTGGTCCACAGATGCAAAAGACCTTGCACGACTACTAATTCCACTTTGCAGTCCTCTCGTCTATAATCTGCAAGTTGGAATTCATCTGGAAGTCATTTGATTAATCATACCAATTATTCGGTTTCATTATTGAATTAGCAAATTGCTTCCTGGAGTCAAGTCATTTTTTTATGAATATTGAAATGTTTCCACCGCATCTAATTGAGTTCGATTTGGACTCATTAGGCAAAGCATAAATCAAATTACACGAGCCAGATGAAATGCGACTAGCTCTCTCTCTCTCTCTCTCTCTCTCTCTCTCTCTCTCCAAGGAGTTGGAATATTATGGGAACATAAGCGAGTTGCATGATTGTGAGGTGTGGGGGAGATTTCTGAACTTTTCCAACTAGATATGCTGTCTTCAAGTTTAGTGAATTGTATTAAATCTGCCTATTGCTTTATACCTCTGCACATTCTGTCCCATAACTTTATCTCATTATATTACTACGTATAGGATAGCAAAGTCCTGGAAGGTATGAATGCACAAGATGGTCACAATTATGAAATATCTTATTCAAAATACACAAATAACCAAGTGAACGATGGTGTCAGAGATCGATATACAGATCAGGAATAAGGAATCTAATAGACCGCAAGTTTTGTTCAACAAAAATAAAGTGAGATGTAGCAGCTGAAGACCAAACAGAAGATCAATGCTCAAAACAAGGCAGAAAGAAAGAATGAAACCATTTCCATTGGCCAGGCTTTCTCAATAAGCCAATTCTTTCGTGGAATTGAAGAAGAAACGGACTGGATGTGTTTGTAAAACGTACATTTGTAATTACGAATCGCAGCTAAAATTTTAAATACGCTGTATGTAGTTAAAGAGCCATTGTTAATGTAGAGGTTTAGTTATTGAGGAGCTACTGCTCTCGACCTACTTACAATCATATTTTGAGTTTTGTTAGGGGTCAACTTCATCCTCCCTAATAGCGTGAACTAAATAAAAAAGATCAAATTCTTTTTCCCTGTTTTGTCCGAGTGTGACATGTCCTATACAATGGAAAAATGGAAAGTCAATATAAAAGCATACTAGCCACCTTTTATTTCTTTTGTCTCCCGTTCGAGAAACGAAAAGGGATTTGGTCTGTGCCTGCAACCATCCATCGTGGGGCTCTTGCTATGAATATGTAAACAATCGAAGAAAATACTCAGTTTTGTCCTTGATCTTTCTTACGTAAGAATTTACGACAATTTTCTATCTTTCTCTTCATCATAGAAATCTCTTCATAGATGAAATAATTATACTTTTTTAATGCAACTAAAAATGCTGGGAAACGTTCTGCTACTCTCTCTCTCTCTCTCTCTCTCTCTCTCTCTCTCTCTCTCTCTCTCTCTCTCTCTCTCTCTCTCTCTCTCTCTCTCTCCTCTCTCTCTCTCTCTCTCTTCTATTCATATAATTTTATTAAACTTGACTATAGTTGAATTGCTATTCGTATGCCTCCAGTGTAAAATGACATCATGGTATAAATACAATAAGTTTATTAGGGATTTGAATTCCAATTTGCAAATATAAGTTGTTTTTAAAAGAAAACCTAATGAGACATGAAATTTTAGTTCAATGTATATATATATATATATATATATATATATATATATATATATATATATATATATATATATATATATATATATATATACTGTATATTCATGTATATATATATATATATATATATATATATATATATATATATATATATATATATATATATATATATATATACTGTATATTCATGTATATATATATATATATATATATATATATATATATATATATATATAAATGTGAATATAGGGTTTATATACATACAGTACATACATATGCACACACACGCACACACATACACACACACACACACACACACACACACACACACACACATATATATATATATATATATATATATATATATATATATATATATATACATGTAAGCTTTCCTCTCTTTCTATATACTTCTCTTGGACTGGTATGTATGTATGTATATTTATATATATATATATATATATATATATATATATATATATATATATATATATATATATATATATATATATAAATATATATATACATATATATTTACATGTATACTATATATATATATATATATATATTATATATATATATATATATATATATATATATATATATATAAGTATATACATATATATTTACATATGTATAAATTTATATATAAGATATATTATATATACATACATGTAGTTATATGTATGTATTAACTTAAATAGTTTCATAGAAAATTATGTTGATTTTATTATCAATATTGAATGTCAATTAGATATGATTATGGATTTTAAAATCTGTGTTTGAAGATTTATACAATCGTATAAGAGTACCCAATTTTTCCTTCCTCTAAATTGCTAATTTATTTCTCTATCAAAGTATATGAGAGCTATATAGGTTCTAATTACCATAACAATAAACAAGCTTAGTCTTGAATTATTCATCGAATATTATACTTTGCCGGTGAAGTGGATGTTTATTTCCAATCTGCCTCTAAAATCCTTTCTCCATTGAACTTGTCTTGTGAGAAACCTTGAGAAAACAGATAAGAAATGAAACCCTTCACGCTCCCACACGTTCACACAACCTGCCTCCTCTTTTCTTGGGAGGTCAGACATCTTTGATAAAATGCTAATTTTTAGGCTATTAATGAGATATGCAAAACTTGCCTGAGGCTTGATAGTGCGTTGCAAAAGTATACGGCATTTTTAGGGAGCTTTGAAGTATTTGAAGATTTCCACCTATACCTTACTGCGTGTGTAGGATTTAAAGGATTTTCATTTTTGTTTTCTTATATTTTGGTTTTCATCTAATTTGCATTATCAGCAAAGACATTCGAGAAACTCCTATGAAAACACAGACAAGAAACTCCTTTCATTTATTTGTATATTAGGTAGGATAGTGTATATCTCAACCATGAATTGCTTCACGAATTATGAGATATAAATGAATATTTCTAGGGATATTAAATTCATTGATGAAAAATGATAAAATCTCGACATTATTTTGTATATCTGGCAAAATATATTATCATATAACTAGGGAGAGAGAGAGAGAGAGAGAGAGAGAGAG
>NC_090739.1:113322689-113325189 GCF_036898095.1 Palaemon carinicauda | reverse complement strand
AACCGACTCCTCGGCAAGACAAGAAAGATGCTGCTACACAAACCACAGACCTTCAGGATGCGTTGGGAGAACAAGAGGATATATCGCTAGTGACAGAGAAAATATCAATTGGAGAACCAGAAGACAAGGAAACAGAACAAGGAAATTGTACTGATGAATTAGAAAATATTGAAGAAGAAAAAGAGGATTGTGACAAGTCGGACGAATCCGAAAAGGAGGACTTAGAAGCACAAGCGATGGTGAGGATGTTGAAGGAAAAGCTGAATGATTTAAGAGTCGCCAAATCATCGACATTTGAAGACAAACATCACATCGAGGGACACATCAGAAGACTACAATTGTCAAAGGGAAAAGAGAGACGTGAAGAGATGGAAAAAGTTCTTGAATGCTGTTTTGAAAATGTGGAAGGCAAGGAGTCAAAACTGGACGAATCATTTGCCCGCCGACCATATCTCAAGATAGATTCTGATTGTCTTATGGACTCTAATGCTTTCTTGGATTCTGAACTTCCTCCAGAGATGTACAGAGACAAATCCTTACGACAACCTCCAAAATTTGATTCACTTAATAAGGAGCAGAAGAAGAAACTTGATAAAGAAATAGCCTTCATAATGAACAATCACGCTCCAGACAAACTACTTCGATGCCCTAAAGTCCCCACCAAAGAAGAGGCTTGGTTAAGCTACCAAGCTTTCATGCAGAAATGGATTGATGATTATGGAAGTTTTAATTTCTATAAAAAAGAAGGTTACGAAGAGGTCAAGACAGCCCTTGATAAGATGACAACTTCTTACTTGATGATAATATGTTCAGATGAAGAAAAAGTCATGATGCTGCATCTCATGAGGACCGGAGCTGCTACTTCACTACCTGGCGCTTGGGGTTTAATGAAAAAAGTAGAAAGTTTTATCAAACATGGAACATATAAAGATAGGAAAGATTCCCTCAAGTGGAAAGAAGAAATGAAACAAGCCAAATCTAATCAGAAGATTGAAACCTTTCTCACCCATCAAAACAACCCAATAATAAGAAAAGCTCTGGTGGAACTGATGAGGAAGGAGCCATTGTTGGAACCAACGATTGAATAAGCAATGGAGAAATACAATGAAGCATTCAAAAAAGGGAGAAAATATAGGAGAATAAATCCTGGAAAAGGGAAACTAAGAATCATAGGGGGAAGACAGTGAATACCTTGATGTAAATGGCAAAGATGAACCAAAAGAGAGGATTGGAAGAGGAGTGGACAGAAAGGATTCATATATTTTAAAATTAATCTTATTTTTTATCATTGTAAAGGATCAAACTTTTCTTGTATCAATTTTTGTTAATAAATTTTGGAATATCCAAATATTCTTGTCTTTGAATTTCCTCTATCTTAACTTTTAAAATAAGGTGTAATTCCATCAATCAATGTAGTCCTGATGAAAAATCACGAAAAAAGTGATTCAAAACATAAGTTTGAGTTGAGTTTTTTTTCTTTTATACTTTTGTCCTTTTCTCCATCTCTGGTTTAATATTTCCTTCTTATTCTCTAAATATCTCTCACTGAATAAAAATTATCCTATTATTTTCTTTAAGTCTTCCTCGTAGGATTGTTGAAGTTCGATTAATTAGTTGCTTTCTTTTCTGTATTCCTGAGAAAAAAAAATGGATAATATCTTTTCCCTAATTTTCACAAAAATTACAGTTTACACTCTTCCCATTGTGTCTATTTACAGTGTTTATTTTTAATGTATTAGTTCTTGCTTTAAAAATATCACTGATGCAAATGAATTGTCATATATTTATTCTCTAATTTCTTAAAGTTTTTGAAGTTTATTTATAAGCTCACTTTACTTTTTAATTCTTCTTTTAATTATTCAGTGTCCCACTTTCTGGTTTTGGATTTTATTTCTATCTTGGTCATTCTTCTTATCTGCCTTATATCCAGATTTAATTCTTGCAGTTACTTTGCTGGTTGTTTCCACTATCTTCCTCCTTTTCTTGAATGTCCGGGAGTGTTGTTTTCAATGTCACATTTTCCATTCAAGATACGGTTTATGCACTGCAGCTTCCCATCCATCACCCTTCTTTTCATAGATTCCCCTATCTATCCCCTTAATGTAGTCGATACCAAATAGTAAATGGAGAACAATAAATGCAGTTTTCCTGTTATCCTAAAAACTATATGGAGCTCTGTTTGGCTGGAGACAGGCTACCTTTGATTTAATTCATTACTAAGATATTGGCTATTGATTACAAACGTAAAGTACAATGATCAAGTACCATATATATATATATATATATATATATATATATATATATATATATATATATATATATATATATATATATATATATATATATATATAAATATATATATATATGTGTGTGTGTGTGGTCTGTGTGTACAAGGATATACATACTGTATATCCCACGCATACGTACACACAGAAACACGCACATAAAGACATACACACACACACACACACACACATATATATATATATATATATATATA
>NC_090739.1:113292689-113315189 GCF_036898095.1 Palaemon carinicauda | reverse complement strand
AGTATGGCGTACCAGGTGAAAATGAGTGGTGAGAGACTGGTAGACATGTGTGTTGAACAAGAGATGGTAATAAGTACTAGCTTCTTTAAAAAGAAAGATAAAAATAAGTATACATGGGTAAGAGTGGCAAATGGAAGAATAGTAGAAAGGGCATTAATGGATTATGTTTGGAAGATTGAAAGGCGTGTACGTGTTTAGGGGTATGGCTAACGGTATGTCTGATCATTTTTTGGTGGAAGGAAAATTAGTTGTAGCAAAAGAGTGGGGGACTAGAGTAGGTGGATGTAAGAGGGAGGTAGTGAAGGTTGAAGAGTTAATAAAACCGGGGGTAAAAAGTAAATATCAGGAAAGGTTGAAAATGGCATATGACGAGGTGAGAGTAAGAGAAATTGGTAATTTAGAGGAGGAGTGGAAGTTAGTAAAAGAAAACTTTGTTGGGATTGCAAGTGATGTATGTGGCAAGAAGGTTGTTGGAGGCAGCATGAGGAAAGGCAATGAATGGTGGAATGAAGGAGTGAAGGTAAAAGTGGAAGAGAAAAAGAGGGCTTTTGAAGAATGGCTGCAGAGTAATAGTATAGAGAAGTATGAAAAATATAGAGAGAAAAATGTGGAAGTAAAGCGCAAGGTACGTGAGGCAAAGAGGGCAGCTGACCTGAGGTGGGGTCAGGGATTGGGTCAGTCATATGAAGAGAATAAGAAGAAGTTTTGGAAAGAAGTGAAGAGAGTAAGGAAGGCTGGCGCAAGAATTGAAGAGACAGTGAAAGATGGAAATGGAAGGTTGTTAAAAGGAAAGGAGGCAAGGAAAAGATGGGCGGAAATATTTTGAAAAGTTTGCCTGAATGTTGAGGATAATAGGGAGGCAGATATAATTGCTGTTCCAGGTGTTGAGGTGCCAGTGATGGGAGATGAAATGAGAGAGAGATTACAATAAATGAAGTGAGGAGAGCACTAGATGAAACGAGAGTAGGAAAAGCATCTGGTATGGATGGTGTGAAAGCTGAGATGTTGAAGGAAGGGGTGTGACTGTACTTGAATGTTGGTGAGATTGTTTAATATGTGTTTTGTGTTGTCAATGGTACCAGTAGATTGGGTTTGTGCATGTATTGTACCACTATATAAGGGTAAGGGAGATGTGCATGAGTGATGTAATTCAAGAGGTATTAGTTTGTTGAGTGTAGTTGGAAAAGTGTATGGTAGAGTATTGATTAATAGGATTAAGGATAAAACAGAGATGCAATCTTGGAAGTACAGGGTGGTTTTAGAAGAGGTAGGGATTATATGAATCAGATTTTTACAGTTAGGCAGATATGCGAGAAATATTTAGCAAAAGGTAAGGAGGTGTATGTTGCGTTTATGGATCTGGAGAAAGCATATGATAGAGTTGATAGGGAAGCAATGTGGAATGTGATGAGGTTATATGGAGTTGGTGGAAGGTTGTTGCAAGCAGTGAAAAGTTTCTACAAAGGTAGTAAAGCATGTGTTAGAATAGGAAATGAAGTGAGTGATTGGTTTCCGGTGAGAGTGGGGCTGAGACAGGGATGTGTGATGTCGCCGTGGTTGTTTAACTTGTATGTTGATGGAGTGGTGAGAGAGGTGAATGCTCGAGTGCTTGGACGAGGATTAAAACTGGTAGGCGAGAATGACCATGAATGGGAGGTAAATCAGTTGTTGTTTGCGGATGATACTGTACTGGTAGCAGACACAGAAGAGAAGCTTGACCGACTAGTGACAGAATTTGGAAAGGTGTGTGAGAGAAGGAAGTTGAGAGTTAATGTGGGTAAGAGTAAGGTTATGAGATGTACGAGAAGGGAAGGTGGTGCAAGGTTGAATGTCAAGTTGAATGGAGAGTTACTTGAGGAGGTGGATCAGTTTAAGTACTTGGGGTCTATTGTTGCAGCAAATGGTGGAGTGGAAGACGATGTACGTCAGAGAGTGAATGAAGGTTGCAAAGTGTTGGGGGCAGTTAAGGGAGTAGTAAAAAATAGAGGGTTGGGCATGAATGTAAAGAGAGTTCTATATGAGAAAATGATTGTACCAACTGTGATGTATGGATCGGAGTTGTGGGGAATGAAAGTGATGGAGAGACAGAAATTGAATGTGTTTGAGATGAAGTGTCTAAGGAGTATGGCTGGTGTATCTCGAGTAGATAGGGTTAGGAACGAAGTGGTGAGGGAGAGAACGGGTGTAAGAAATGAGTTAGCGGCTAGAGTGGATATGAATGTGTTGAGGTGGTTTGGCCATGTTGAGAGAATGGAAAATGGTTGTCTGCTAATGAAGGTGATGAATGCAAGAGTTGATGGGAGAAGTACAAGAGGAAGGCCAAGGTTTGGGTGGGTGGATGGTGTGAAGAAAGCTCTGAGTGATAGGAGGATAGATGTGAGAGAGGCAAGAGAGCGTGCTAGAAATAGGAATGAATGGCGAGCGATTGTGACGCAGTTCCAGTAGGCCCTGCTGCTTCCTCCGGTGCCTTAGATGACCGCGGAGGTAGCAGCAGTGTGGAAGATTTATTTTTGTTTTATTTTAATTTTTGTTTTTTGCCAAATCCTGAGAGAGAGAGAGAGAGAGAGAGAGAGAGAGAGAGAGAGAGAGAGAGAGAGAGAGAGAGAGAGGTAGCGAATGATTGTTTGTAGTGGGAAAGACTGTTGGTATAAATGAGATTGTTTGTTTATGTTTTTAGTTAGGTTACGACAGTGGTGAATGTTTCGGAGCGAATGCTTTTTTTATTTGACTGCAGCTTAAGGCAGTTGTGTGAGTGCTGGATAACTATTTATATATTTTTTCTTACCAGCATTGGAAGTGTTCATTGATTTTCTGAGTAAGTACAGTTTTGTTTATCTTTGCTTATCGTGATTGTGAATGATAGGAACAATTTATTATTTATCTTTGATTATAGTGCGATAGTTCAGTTAGCTAGGAGTGTTCGTAAGTGTTTTTCTTTTTTATTTTGGCAGGCCGTGATTCCTCCTTTGGAGAGTTACTTTAAGAAAGTGGATTTACTGTTGATGACCTGGCCTGGAATTGATTATATTTAGACTGCTCTTTGGATTGATCGCTTGTTGATGATCTGGCCTGTACTTATATTGATAGGACTGCTCAGATTTAAGTAACATTGATGATCCGGACTGAATGAACCTACGATTGATGATGATGACGATGTTTATGAGGATGATGATGATGATGATGATGATGATGGTAATAATAACCACGACCCCAATCAGGGAAGTAGTTGTGGCGAATTGCCACCCAGTAAACTGTTGTGTTAGTGTGCCGTAAAGACAGTCCGGCTTGTGTGTGGCGACAGTGGTGGTGTCCCATAATAATAATTATACAAGATAATTCATATATATATTTATTTTTGGTGTTGGTGTGCGGTGTAATTTAAGTTTGTTAGGTTTTTTTGCGTTTATTTGAATGGCATTTATAGTATATTTATTGTAAGTTTTTGATGCTGTTGATTTTGGTTGGATTTATTATAGTTTGTAAGAAATATATAGTTTTAAGGTTATGTTTTGTTTTTTGTGTCCTTTTGTCTAAGAGTCCAGTTTTAGATAACGTAAGAGGAAAGTATGTGTTGAGGAGACCATTGTCAGTAAGTGTGATTCAAGGGTGTGGGGGTTGTCCTTGCAACATCCCGCCACAGCAGTAGGGGAGTCAGCATTATGAAGCTTCATCTGTGATGGAAATGTGGGAGGTTGGGCTGTGGCACCCTAGCAGTACCAGCTGAACTCGGTTGAGTCCTTGATTAGGCTGAAGGAACATAGAGAGTAGAGGTCCCCTTTTTGTTTTGTTTCATTGTTGGTGTCGGCTACCCCCCAAAATTGGGGAAGTGCCTTGGTATATATAGATATATATATATATATATATATATATATATATATATATATATATATAGATAGATAATGTATATATAGAGTATAGAAAGTATATATATATATATATATATATATATATATATATATATATATATATATATATATATATGTGTGTACATATATTTATATGTTTATATATATATATTATATATATATATATATATATATATATATATATACATATGCATATATATATAATATATATATATATATATATATATATAAATTTTATATATATATATATATATATATATATATATATATATATATATATACTCTCAACAGTTATACGTTAAAAATGTATTGTTCCTACTTTAATTTCATCTTGATTGAACCAGTAACTATTTTACCTGTAAAAATATTACGATTACGTTGTAATATATTGCATTTGTAATCATTCGTTATCGTACAAAACCCATTTGGATATATGTAAAGTTACTGATTTGCATTTGTATACAATGTATTAGCTTTTATTCAAACTTCTCTCTCCCAAGCGTAGTAGTTAATTTCGGAAATAAGTTTATACACGACCCAGTATTCCTCCAGTTGAGTATCTATTTCTTATTAAAACAGATACTAAACTTACAGTCACAAATGATTTTGCCATATACATGAAGTACAATCATTATTCAAATGACACGTTACATAAGAATTTGGCATAAAGTAGAATTTCCTATTTTTTTAGATATCAGTAATCTCCTAAATTGGTTATGAAGAGTTATAATCTCTCTCTCTCTCTCTCTCTCTCTCTCTCTCTCTCTCTCTCTCTCTCTCTCTCTCTCTCTCTCTCTCTCTCTCTCTCTCTCCCTTAAAGTAGACTTCATGACAATGCAATAAAGAATTATCCTTATATTTTTCCCATGCCTTCCCATTTGACAATAAAGCCTACGTAGAACTCCACCGGATCTCGCAATTACCATTTACTTCATATTGAGAAAATATGATATCAGATAATAGCTTGAAACTTATGCATATAAAATGAACAGCTGAGTATATCTATTTCCAGTGATTTTCATTTTTGTAACACTGTTACGTCCTCATCTCCATAAGATGCTTAAATCTTGCAGTATTATAATAAAATGTTCTGATGATATCAAATGGAGTAACTAACATCTGGATAAAAGAATGGGGTTAGAAAATAGAATTGATGGATATAAAGGAAAGACCAGTTTCTTCTTACGTTACAAGATACAGTACTCAGTATGATTTTACAGCCAGAAATATACTTGTTTGTCTTGCAAAATACCATTTAAAGGTCGCTCATGACTTGCAGAGGCAAGGGACAGTGACATTTCCCTATCAAGCAGGACAATGCCCTAGAGTCTGACCATATATACATATGATCAGCGCTTAAACCTTCTTTCCACCCAAGCTAGGACCAAGGAGGGCCAGGCAATGACTGCCGATGACTCAGTAGATAGACCTAAAGGCCCCCCCCCCCTCCTTAGCTCACAATGATGGTAAGGTTGCAGCGGTCAAAGGAACTAACGAGTTTGAGCGGTACTTGAATCCCAGTCTGGCGTTCGCTGGTTAGGGACGTTACCGCATCGGCCACCACAACATTTAGTCATATAGTATAACTATACATTGCCTAATAACACTGTGATAGTAAAACTGTAGTTTTCACAATTGTAGAGAAAATGGATATGCAATCAATTGGTCGAGTGTCACTAGAGAAGGATCTTTTTTTATTACCCTTAAAAGTTTTTTGTTAATGGACGTCAGCCATTAACAACAGATGGCCATTACTGAGATGAAAATAATAGTCTCATAAATAGTCATCCCTTTTTTAGTGTCAAGTTAGCTTAGGGCTTATATATTCTGTAAGTGTACTGATAACTATCCTTATATACAGTATATATTTGATATATTGAAATTAATATTTGCTTCAATGAATTACAAGATTGTAAAAGGAATAGAATATTCTACACAACTATGTATCAGACACTTTTCTATCGTCTTGTGATTCCCAAAATTGTGCTTTATTTAAAGGAAGATATCATGGGCTCAGTACAATAAAAACTTTGAGAATTCTCTTTTAATGTATGAAATGTTTTGAGTCCAATATGGCTGCGAAAACTACAGAAACATTAGCACTGTATTAAGTTTTTAAAGCTTGATTAAAAATTGAATGACCATACTATTCATAACAGATCTTTAAGAGAAATTCTGGATAGCGAAATTAAAATAGATCACCTAGGAGTTCGTCATTATGAAAATTCTAGATTTAATGATGGGAATATTAATGCAAGGTTTAGACTATATCTGACCTCGGCAATTTCCTATTAGCCTATCTATTCAATTCAATATTATGCTAAGGATCAAAATGAATGACAGACAGTTATAGTATGTAAACACTTAAGTACAGCAGCAATAATAAATAAACGCGAAAAATTTGAGTATGGCATTAAAAAGCTACGTCATAACTTCCGTCTAAAGATAAAGTCGTTGGGCCTAAATATTCTAAAGTAGCAGCCATCTCCAGATGGCAGATTATCAAGGAAATTAAGAGGAGAGGGAGTTTAGCTTCATAGGAGAATTTGTCCCTGGTCTTGAAAAAGAAAGAAAAAAAAACAGATGACGCTATTTGTGGTTATAACCTATTTTTAAATATAATTTAATATTGGAACGAACCTTTATTTTCATATATCAACTTTACAAAAATAGTCCTTCACTCATTACAATTCATCATAGGTAACAATTTTTCTAAATGATTGGCCTATAATTTTCGTAGATGTAATTGATATCTCTATCAATAAGTATTCAGACGAAGTAAATGGAGTATACATAACAAGAATTTTATACAAACGGTGATCTGTATTACAAGTAGACAACAGTCAGTAAATAAGGTTATTTAAAGTAAGAACAGCAAACTATTCTCTCTCTCTCTCTCTCTCTCTCTCTCTCTCTCTCTCTCTCTCTCTCTCTCTCTCTCTCTCTCTGTGTGTGTGTGTGTGTGTGTGTGCGTGTGTTGGTATCTGGTATCAATGACGGGGAAATATGTGCAATAACCACAAAATATGAGTCTTATCAGTTAGGCTTTTCACAGAGGGAAATCCTTTAGTATTTTTTTAGGCCAAATAGAAATGAATCGCTTATAATCTTCCCCAACCAATATCATCTTTGGAATAGATATGACAGTTAAAATGATAAAGAGTAAATCGGATTTATTCATCAAATCACCCTCAGAATAATAAGAAAAGTATTCTTCAATATTCAGATAATAGAAACTGATCTATCTACATACACACACACCTACTGTATATATATATATATATATATATATATATATATATATATATATATATATATATATATATATATATGTGTGTGTGTGTGTGTGTGTGTGTGTACATATATATACATATTTATATATATAAATGTATATATATATATATATATATATATATATATATATATATATATATATATATATATATATATATATATATATATATATATATATATATGATATTGTACTTAAAGACCTAACATGTCATTTTGGTATGTCTGATATCTAGGAAAATATCAACTATTAGTATCTTGAGACAGAAAGAGGCCTAAGTGGTTATAGCCTACATGATGAGCCGTAATAAATCAAGAGAGGGTGTGGAATTATACCTAAATCTTTTTAATTGAATTGAAGCTGAAATAAGCTGTTATCAAATTTTTGGGGGTTCAGAAATTTGAGTTTCCAATTACTGAAAACCTACTTAAAACAATAGAACATTACTTCTAAATTTATGTGATATTATAAGCGTACTTTCAATAAACGTCTATTTTACATTTTAATTACTATATTCCCTTTTCTTCATTAATCTGTTTATTAAGATATTAATGATAAAACCAAAATTATAAGGAGCCACGTGCATATATATATATATATATATATATATATATATATATATATATATATATATATATATATATATATATATATATATACTTGTGTACACAAACACACGCACAAAATTCTCAACCAAAAATCTGTGTGCGCATAAATATCTATCTATCTATCTATCTATCTATATATATATATATATATATATATATATATATATATATATATATATATATATATATATATATATATATAATAAACGAGAACATTACGAAAAATCCATATTACTATCAAAGGGGGCCAGTAAGGAAAGCCGTGAGTAATACCTTAGCATAGACAAAGCAATAGAGTACGTGTGCTGTATGTGTATGAAAGTGTATGGGTGGAAGAAGCTAATGACGCCAGCGGTTTTCCTTTACCCAATCGAGAGCAAAAGTAATGCGGTATCCATTTTCAGGATGTGGATAACGTACGTTTTTCTGAAGTCTAAGAAAGTGTTTATTTTCTAATCAACACCCAATTGTGAATGCGAGTAGTTCTATATTTATTGATGAAATTAAATCAAGAATGAAGAATTCAGTGTCATTTATAGTTTAGTTTTATTTGAAATAGTAAATAACATAAATTTTAATGATGTTTTGGGACGGAAATAGAGCCTTGAAATCTGGGAGATTTTGCAGGGTTGTGATTATGTTTATATTTTTTTATTTCCGTATAACATTATTTCAATTATTCCCTCCATATAATATAAAAAGTGCTTCAAGATAATACAGGCAACACTCTTTCAGGTATTTTATTATTATTTCCTATACAAGAAACGTTCATTATTAGAAAAACACATACAATTACCACCCCCGCTCGGAAAGGGATGTTCATATATATATATATATATATATATATATATATATATATATATATATATATATATATATATATATATATATATAGATATAGATATAGATGTATATATATACAGTATATATATATATATATATATATATATATATATATATATATATATATATATACATATGCGTTCATCGTAATCAAGAATTATATTACCTTTGATGGTGGTGATGTACTTTGTAAAGGTGGCCGGACAGTTGCGTCCCAGACATTTGCGTACCGGACATTTGCGTCCCGGACATTTGCGTACCTGGACGTTTGCGTCCCCAAACATTTGCGTACCTGGACATTTGCGTAATGGGACAATTGTGTCCCTGGACATTTGTGTACCTGGACATATAAGTATCCGAAATATATTTAATTTACCATATTTTAAAATCTCTCTCTCTCTCTCTCTCTCTCTCTCTCTCTCTCTCTCTCTCTCTCTCTCTCTCTCTCTCTCTCTCTCAGTTACACCTTACCTTTATTCTAAACAAGCAATAATAAGCTTAAAGATAGTTACCATATATGAAAAACATATATATAAACCCAAGAATTGTTTGGTATAGAAATTCACTCATTAATACCTTGAGTAACTTTAAACAAGCTGAAAGGTAGTTTACCAGAAATAAAACATAAATCTTTTCTAAAGCAGGAGAAAAATAAGCTAGCAATTCTAGTTCTCGCCAGCAGTGTGTAACAAAAACATCTATTGGTATTAGGATTTTATATATTTCGAAATTTGGAACCTATGGCTAAGTTCCAGAAATCTAACACTGGTGGAAAAATATTTGTGGACAATGAAAATTACAGTTACCACTATCATAAGAAAAACTCTGATGAAACAAAAACCTACAGGAGGTGTCTAGTGCGATCTTCCAAAGAAGGAATTCATACAGTGAACGACCTAGTTACGACATGCCATAATGAGCATAGTCATGGCTCCTCAGCTGCAGAAGTCAAAGCACAAGAAGCTATGTCCCAGTTGAAAAATACTTCAGTGTTAACCTATGAACCATCAAGAAGTCTTATCGGAGAAACGATCGCTAATGAAGATGAGTATTCCATTTCAAAACGGCCAGTTTTTTCATCACGGGGAAGAAATATACGTCGATGGAGACAAAAGGCACATAATGTACTCCCAATCCCACGGCAAATAAATAATTTTGAGATTCCAGAATCCTACTTTTTTTTTCTTGACTGGGGGAAAGTTCCTTGCGTTTGATTCTAGTATGATTTACCTCAAGAATTTATCGAGTATTTTGAGATGACGTACATTGGCCAAGTAAGAGGGCGAAGAGGAATAGGGAGGAAACCAATTTTTGCTATAGCTTCATGGAGTGTTCGAGAAAGTGCTATTAACCAGTTGCCAAGGTCTATTAATAGTTTTGAGTGATTGCATAATGCTTTGCAATATTCGTTATCTTGTCAACACTCCTCTATCTAGAAGTTAACTGAAATATTGAAAAAGGAGGAGGCCATTGCCCCAAAGTAAAAAAGCGACTTTCAACGAAGAGTTCTTCCACGGCAAAAAAATATAACTGCTAATATGAGAATCCTGGCAATCTTGGATACATATTCTCCTGAAGACAAGATAAATTTCTTAAGAGGGATACCTCAAAATATCCATACATTTTGAATTATTTGTTTAACCAATAATTTCCTTCTTTTAATCTTTTGATTACTATTACTTTAAAAAAATAAATAAAATTGCAATTCCACTATTGGAAAAATATTCTCCTGAAAACAAGAATAATTTCTTAAAATGTATATTCATACATTCTAAATTATTTGTTAAACTTTTAATATCCCTCTTAAACAAAAATATAATTACAATTCCATCAAATTTATTTGAAAATAATCTAGGTACACAAATGTCCAGGGACACAGATGTCCTGGTACACAAATGTCCAGGGACGCAAATGTCCAGGTACGCAATTGTCCGGGACGCAAATGTCCGGTACGCAAATGTCCGGGACGCAAATGTCCTAAAACCCTTTGTAAAATACGTTACAAGTTTTATACATTTTTTAAACTGAAAATAGATTACAAGATATTCAATGGCAACAAATCTCCATTTTAAGACGTGAGAGATAGAGAAACTGGTAAGATAGGTTTTATTTCTCTTCTTTATCTCCTACAATAACCAAACTGTTGCACCGCAAGATCATTTCGAGAATCCCACACGAGAATTTCTCAAGAGGGATCAGCTTCAGTGGCTTTTCCTTGACATCAGCATTAACTTTCCTCTGACAGCAAAAGAAGGTTCCACGCTTCAAGAAATAATAGTTTCCCTTTTGGTCGCATAAAATGATACGTCGCTGCAGGCGATATCATCTAACCCTTCTTCAGTACTTGCTTATTGCTGTAATCATTATCATTATAGTAATTTTCAGAAGGATCAAGGCATGAGGGTACACTCGGGCACACTATTCTATCGCATTTCTCTTCCTCTTGTTCTTTGAAGTTTTTATAGTTTATGCATTATATGGAAGATTTGATCTAATATTGTTGTTATACTTGAAATATCTTATTTTGATTGTATATTACTTCTCTTGTAGTCTATTTTTTTCTTGTTTCTTTTCCTCACTGGGTCATTTTCCCTGTTGGAGCCCTTGGGCTTATAGCGTCTTTCCTTATCAAAAAAGGGTTATAGCTTGGCTTGTAATTATAATATTAGTAATAATGATAGTAATAACTAGCTGAACTCGGGACGGATATTGTTTATGAGATCGGCATTATTCCTCGTTGATGTCGCTCACTAACATGCAGATCACTGTAATGTTGCTAAATTTAACATCATATTTAAGAAGGTTACAGGACAGTAGTGTCTTTTCAATTGTAGATAATACCATGCAATTTGGTAGGAACAGAGAAATTGTGTTTCCCATCAATCCCTGAAATTTTCATTTGGATATGTGAATTATTCTAGGAACAATTTACACTACCACCAAAAATAACCATTCAACCCATACCGAAATAAACGTTTGCTGTGGCTTTTCTATGGAAGATATCAAAATGAAAATTGGTATGGTCGACGTGAATATCCTTTTCATAAATCTCTTAAAATTTTATTTAGATATGTGAACTATTTACGGCGCCGCCGAAAGTGGGCTTCCCGTGGATATCGAAAAATGGCTACTGTGACTTTTCTATTGCCATTATCATAACGAAAGAGGGTATGAATGTAGTTCATATAACACTCATCACACCCTGTGAAAATCATTTGGATATCTGTAAAACTAGGAGTAGTTTGCGGCTCCTCACTGGTTTTTTAGTTCAAAATCGTCACTTACGAACAAAAGTGACTGCCAGGACATGCTTATAGGATGTATGAACATGAAAACTGGCAGAAACAAAGCATATGTATGTCTAAATGATTCCTTAACATTTGATTTGAATATATTCATTGCTATAAGAGTTATTGACCCCGCCGCCGAAAATATCAGCTGAATTATTCTACGAACAATTTACTCCACCGCCAAAAAATCACCATTTAACCCATGCAGAAGTGAACGTTTGCTGTGGCTTTTCTATGGCGCATATCAACATGAAAATTGGTATAGACAAAGTAAATATCCATTCCATAAATCCCTGAAAATTTCATTTCGATATGTGAAGTATTCTACGAGTAATTTATGGCGTCGCCGAATAATTGGCTTACTGCTAATATTGGAAATTGGCTATCGTGACTTTTCTGTGGCAAGTATCAATGCGAAAATTGATATGAATGTAGTTCACATATCACCCATCAAACAATGTGAAAATAATTTGGATATCTGTAAAACTCTAGGAGTAGTTTGCTCCTCTTCACTGAGTGTTTTTTAGCTAAAAGTCGTCACTTACGAACAAAAGTGTCAGTCAGGGCATGCCTATAGTAGGTATGAACATGTAAATTGGCAGAGACAAAGCCTATATATATCTAAATAATTCCTTAAATTACATTTGAATATATTTATTGGTATAGGAATTAATGGGAGGTATTCATAAATATGAAGGATATCCTTGTAAGCATAAGGTAGAAGTACAAGGTAATTCTCTGTACCAAAAGGTAGAAGTAGAAGGTAATTCTCTGAAGCAAAAGGTAGAAGTATAAGCAAATCTATCTTTCCATATTCATAATGACTACCTTTTACTTGGGAGGATATCCTCCAAGCAGAAGTAAAAGGTTGACTCTGTTTCGGGAGCGCTTACTTACATGTTGGAACTAGTAAGATTTCATTTGTGCTGTCAAGATAAGAAAGAGTTTACTATTTATAATACGTATTCAATGCCCTGTTTTTACTTGCATTTAATTAAGTTTACACATCAAAAAGAACACAGACGCCGCCGCACCTTCCCCAAAGCCTCGCTGGCGACATCTATCCCCAACCCCTTGCATTAGAAGTTCTTTGACCTCTTTTTAGCTCACACACCCCTTGCATTAGAAGTTCTTTGACCTCTTTTTAGCTTCCCCACCCCTTGCATTAGAAGTTCTTTGACCTCTTTTTAGCTCCCACACCCCTTGCATTAGAAGTTCTTTGACCTCTTTTTAACTTCCACATCCCTTGCATTAGAAGTTCTTTGACCTCTTTTTAGCTCCCACACCCTTTGCATTAGAAGTTCTTTGATCTCTTTTTAGCTCCCCCACCCCTTGCATTAGAAGTTCTTTGACCTCTTATTAACTTACCCACCCCTTGCATTAGAAGATCTTTGACCTCTTTTTAGCTCCCACACCCCTTGCAATAGAAGTTCTTTGACCTCTTTTTAGCTCCCACACCCCTTGCATTAGAAGCTCCCATACACCTTGCATTAGAAGTTCTTTGACCTCTTTTTAGCTCCCACCCCCCTTGCATTAGAAGTTCTTTGACCTCTTATTAACTTACCCACCCCTTGCATTAGAAGTTCTTTGACCTCTTTTTAGCTCCCACACCCCTTGCATTAGAAGTTCTTTGACCTCTTTTTAGCTCCCACACCCCTTGCATTAGAAGTTCTTTGACCTCTTTTTAGCTTCCCCACCCCTTGCATTAGAAGTTCTTTGACCTCTTTTTAGCTCCCACACCCCTTACGTTAGAAGTTCTTTGACCTCTTTTTAGCTCCCACACCCCTTGCATTAGAAGTTCTTTGACCTCTTTTTAGCTCCCACACACCTTGCATTGAAAGTTCTTTGATCTCTTTTTAGCTTCCCCACCCCTTGCATTACAAGTTCTTTGACCTCTTTTTAGCTCCCACACCCCTTGCATTAGAAGTTCTTTGACCTCTTTTTAGCTCCCACACCCCTTGCATTAGAAGTTCTTTGACCTCTTTTTAGCTCCCACACCCTTTGCATTAGAAGTTCTTTGATCTCTTTTTAGCTCCCACACCCCTTGCATTAGAAGTTCTTTGACCTCTTTTTAGCTCACACACCCCTTGCATTAGAAGTTCTTTGACCTCTTTTTAGCTTCCCCACCCCTTGCATTAGAAATTCTTTGACCTCTTTTTAGCTCCCACACCCCTTACATTAGAAGTTCTTTGACCTCTTTTTAGCACCCACACCCCTTGCATTAGAAATTCTTTGACCTCTTTTTAGCTCCCACACCCCATGCATTAAAAGTTCTTTGACCTCTTTTTAGCTTCCCCACCCCTTGCATTAGAAGTTCTTTGACCTCTTTTTAGCTCCCACACCCCTTACGTTAGAAGTTCTTTGACCTCTTTTTAGCTCCCACACCCCTTGCATTAGAAGTTCTTTGACCTCTTTTTAGCTCCCACACACCTTGCATTGAAAGTTCTTTGTTCTCTTTTTAGCTTCCCCACCCCTTGCATTAGAAGTTCTTTGACCTCTTTTTAGCTCCCACACCCCTTGCATTAGAAGTTCTTTGGCCTCTTTTTAGCTCCCACAACCTTTGCATTAGAAGTTCTTTGATCTCTTTTTAGCTCCCACACCCCTTGCATTAGAAGTTCTTTGACCTCTTTTTAGCTCCCACACCCCTTGCATAAGATGTTCTTTGACCTCTTTTTACCTTCCCCACCCCTTGCATTAGAAGTTCTTTGACCTCTTTTTAGCTCCCACACCCCTTACATTAGAAGTCCTTTGACCTCTTTTTAGCTCCCACACCCCTTGCATGAGAAGTTCTTTGACCTCTTTTTAGCTCCCACACCCCATGCATTAAAAGTTCTTTGACCTCTTTTTAGCTTCCCCACTCCTTGCATTAAAAGTTCTTTGACCTCTTTTTAGCTCCCACACCCCTTGCATTAGAAGTTCTTTGACCTCTTTTTAGCTCCCACACCCCTTGCATTAGAAGTTCTTTGGCCTCTTTTTAGCTCCCACACCCCTTGCATTAGAAGTTCTTTGACCTCTTTTTAGCTCACACACCCCTTGCATTAGAAGTTCTTTGACCTCTTTTTAGCTCCAACATCCCTTGCACTAAAAGTTCTTTGACCTTTTTTTAGCTCCCACATCTCTTGCATTAGAAGTTCTTTGACCTCTTTTAGCTTCCCTACCCCTTGCTTTAGAAGTTCTTTGACCTCTTTTTAGCTCCCACATCCCTTGCACTAGAAGTTCTTTGACCTCTTTTTAGCTCCCACACCCCTTGCATTAGAAGTTCTTTGACCTTTTTTTAGATACCACACCCCTTCCATTAGAAGTTCTTTGACCTCTTTTTAGCTCCCCCACCCCTTGCATTACAAGTTCTTTGACCTCTTTTTAGCTCCCACACCCCTTGCATTAAAAGTTCTTTGACTTCTTTTTAGCTCCCACACCCCTTTCATTAGAAGTTCTTTGACCTCTTTTTAGCTCCCACACCCCTTGCATTAGAAGTTCTTTGACCTCTTTTTAGCTCCCACACCCCTTGCATTAGAAGTTCTTTAACATCTTTTTAGCTCCACCGCCCCTTGCATTAGAAGTTCTTTGACCTCTTTTTAGCTCCCACACCCCTTGCATTAGAAGTTCTTTGACCTCTTTTTAACTTCCACATCCCTTGCACTAGAAGTTCTTTGACCTCTTTTTAGCTCCCACACCCCTTGCATTAGAAGTTCTTTGACCTGTTTTTAGCTCCCAAACCTCTTGCATTAGAAGTTCTTTGACCTCTTTTTAGCTCCCACAACTCTACATTACAGATTCTTTGACCTCTTTTTAGCTCCCACATCCCTTGCACTAGAAGTTCTGTGACCTCTTTTTAACTCCCACATCCCTTGCATTAGAAGTTCTTTGACCTCTTTTTAACTCCCACATCCCTTGAACTAGAAGTTCTTTGACCTCTTTTTAGCTCCCACACCCCTTGCATTAGAAGTTCTTTGAGCTCTTTTTAGCTCCCACACCCCTTGCATTGGAAGATCTTTGAGCTCTTTTTAGCTACCACACCTCTACATTAGAGGTTCTTTGACCTCTTTTTAGCTCCCACATCCCTTGCACTAGAAATTCTTTGACCTCTTTTTAACTCCCTTATCCCTTGCACTAGGAGTTCTTTGACCTCTTTTTAGCTCCCACATCCCTTACATTAGAAATTCTTTGACCTCTTTTTAGCTCCCACACCCCTTGCATTAGAAGTTCTTTGACCTCTTTTTTGCTCCCACACCCCTTGCATTAGAAGTTCTTTGACCTCTTTTTAGCTCCCACACCCCTTGCATTAGAAGTTCTTTGACCTCTTTTTAGCTCCCACAACCCTTGCATTAGAAGTTCTTTAACATCGTTTTAGCTCCCCCGCCCCTTGCATTAGAAGTTCTTTGACCTCTTTTTAGCTCCCACAACCCTTGCATTAGAAGTTCTTTGACCTCTTTTTAACTCCCACATCTCTTGCACTAGAAGTTCTTTAACCTCTTTTTAGCTCCCACACCCCTTGCATTAGAAGTTCTTTCACCTGTTTTTAGCTCCCACACCTCTTGCATTAGAAGTTCTTCGACCTCTTTTTAGCTCCCACACCCCTTGCATTAGAAGTTCTTTGACCTCTTTTTAGCTCCCACACCCCTTGCATTAGAAGTTCTTTGAACTCTTTTTAGCTCCCACACCCCTTGCATTAGAAGTTCTTTGACCTCTTTTTAGCTCCCACACCCCTTGCATTAGAAGTTCTTTGACCTCTTTTTAGCTCCCACAACCCTTGCATTAGAAGTTCTTTTACCTCTTTTTAGCTCTCCCGCCCCTTGCATTAGAAGTTCTTTGACCTCTTTTTAGCTTCCCCACCCCTTGCATTAGAAGTTCTTTGACCTCTTTTTAGCTCCCACACCCCTTGCATTAGAAGTTCTTTGACCTCTTTTTAGCTCACACACCCCTTGCATTAGAAGTTCTTTGACCTCTTTTTAGCTCCAACATCCCTTGCACTAAAAGTTCTTTGACCTTTTTTTAGCTCCCACATCGCTTGCATTATAAGTTCTTTGACCTCTTTTAGCTTCCCTACCCCTTGCTTTAGAAGTTCTTTGACCTCTCTTAGCTCCCACATCCCTTGCACTAGAAGTTCTTTGACCTCTTTTTAGCTCCCACACCCCTTGCATTAGAAGTTCTTGGACCTTTTTTTAGATCCCACACCCCTTGCATTAGAAGTTCTTTGACCTCTTTTTAGCTCTCCCACCCCTTGTATTACAAGTTCTTTGACCTCTTTTTAGCTCCCACACCCCTTGCATTAAAAGTTCTTTGACTTCTTTTTAGCTTCCACACCCCTTGCATTAGAAGTTCTTTGACATCCTATTAGCTTCCCTACCCTTTGCATTAGAAGTTCTTTCACCTCTTTTTAGCTCCCACACCCCTTGCATTAGAAGTTCTTTGACCTATTTTTAGCTCCCACGCCCCTTGCATTAGAAGTTTTTTGACCTCTTTTTAGCTCCTACACCCCTTGCATTAGAAGTTCTTTGACCTCTTTTTAGCTCCCACACCCCTTGCATTGGAAGTTCTTTGACCTCTTTTTAACTCCCACACCCCTTGCATTGGAAGTTCTTTAACATCTTTTTAGCTCACACACCCCTTGCAATAGAAGTTCTTTGACCTCTTTTTAGCTTCCACACCCCTTGCATTAGAAGTTTTTTGACCTCTTTTTAACTTTCACATCCCTTGCACTAGAAGTTCTCTGACCTCTTTTCAGCTCCCACACCCCTTGCATTAGAAGTTCTTTGACCTGTTTTTAGCTCCCACACCTCTTGCATTAGAAGTTCTTTGACCTCTTTTTAGCTCCCACACCTCTACATTACATATTCTTTGACCTCTTTTTAGCTCCCACATCCCTTGCACTAGAAGTTCTTTGACCTCTTTTTAACTCCCACATCCCTCTCACTAGAAGTTCTTTGACCTCTTTTTAACTCCCACATCCCTTTTACTAGAAGTTCTTTGACCTCTTTTTAGCTCCCACACCCCTTGCATTAGAAGTTCTTTGACCTCTTTTTAGCTCCCACACCCCTTGCATTAGAAGTTCTTTGACCTCTTTTTAACTTCCACATCCCTTGCACTAGAAGTTCTTTGACCTCTTTTTAGCTCCCACACCCCTTGCATTAGAAGTTCTTTGACCTGTTTTTAGCTCCCAAACCTCTTGCATTAGAAGTTCTTTGACCTCTTTTTAGCTCCCACACCTCTACATTACAGGTTCTTTGACCTCTTTTTAGCTCCCACATCCCTTGCACTAGAAGTGCTGTGACCTCTTTTTAACTCCCACATCCCTTGCATTAGAAGTTCTTTGACCTCTTTTTAACTCCCACATCCCTTGAACTAGAAGTTCTTTGACCTCTTTTTAGCTCCCACACCCCTTGCATTAGAAGTTCTTTGAGCTCTTTTTAGCTCCCACACCCCTTGCATTGGAAGATCTTTGAGCTCTTTTTAGCTACCACACCTCTACATTAGAGGTTCATTGACCTCTTTTTAGCTCCCACATCCCTTGCACTAGAAATTCTTTGACCTCTTTTTAACTCCCTTATCCCTTGCACTAGGAGTTCTTTGACCTCTTTTTAGCTCCCACATCCCTTGCATTAGAAATTCTTTGACCTCTTTTTAGCTCCCACACCCCTTGCATTAGAAGTTCTTTGACCTCTTTTTAGCTCCCACACCCCTTGCATTAGAAGTTCTTTGACCTCTTTTTAGCTCCCACACCCCTTGCATTAGAAGTTCTTTGACCTCTTTTTAGCTCCCACAACCCTTGCATTAGAAGTTCTTTAACATCGTTTTAGCTCCCCCGCCCCTTGCATTAGAAGTTCTTTGACCTCTTTTTAGCTCCCGCAACCCTTGCATTAGAAGTTCTTTGACCTCTTTTTAACTCCCACATCTCTTGCACTAGAAGTTCTTTAACCTCTTTTTAGCTCCCACACCCCTTGCATTAGAAGTTCTTTAACCTGTTTTTAGCTCACACACCTCTTGCAATAGAAGTTCTTCGACCTCTTTTTAGCTCCCACACCCCTTGCATTAGAAGTTCTTTGACCTCTTTTTAGCTCCCACACCCCTTGCATTAGAAGTTCTTTGACCTCTTTTTAGCTCCCACACCCCTTGCATTAGAAGTTCTTTGACCTCTTTTTAGCTCCCACACCCCTTGCATTAGAAGTTCTTTGACCTCTTTTTAGCTCCCACAACCCTTGCATTAGAAGTTCTTTTACCTCTTTTTAGCTCTCCCGCCCCTTGCATTAGAAGTTCTTTGACCTCTTTTTAGCTTCCCCACCCCTTGCATTAGAAGTTCTTTGACCTCTTTTTAGCTCCCACACCCCTTGCATTAGAAGTTCTTTGACCTCTTTTTAGCTCACACACCCCTTGCATTAGAAGTTCTTTGACCTCTTTTTAGCTCCAACATCCCTTGCACTAAAAGTTCTTTGACCTTTTTTTAGCTCCCACATCTCTTGCATTATAAGTTCTTTGACCTCTTTTAGCTTCCCTACCCCTTGCTTTAGAAGTTCTTTGACCTCTCTTAGCTCCCACATCCCTTGCACTAGAAGTTCTTTGACCTCTTTTTAGCTCCCACACCCCTTGCATTAGAAGTTCTTGGACCTTTTTTTAGATCCCACACCCCGTGCATTAGAAGTTCTTTGACCTCTTTTTAGCTCTCCCACCCCTTGTATTACAAGTTCTCTTACCTCTTTTTAGCTCCCACACCCCTTTCATTAGAAGTTCTTGGACCTGTTTTTAGCTCCCACACCTCTTGCATTAGAAGTTCTTTGACCTCTTTTTAGCTCCCACACCTCTACATTACATGTTCTTTGACCTCTTTTTAGCTCCCACATCCCTTGCACTAGAAGTTCTTTGACCTCTTTTTAACTCCCACATCCCTTGCACTAGAAGTTCTTTGACATCTTTTTAACTCCCACATCCCTTTTACTAGAAGTTCTTTGACCTCTTTTTAGCTCCCACACCCCTTGCATTAGAAGTTCTTTGACCTCTTTTTAGCTCCCACACCCCTTGCATTAGAAGTTCTTTGACCTCTTTTTAACTTCCACATCCCTTGCACTAGAAGTTCTTTGACCTCTTTTTAGCTCCCACACCCCTTGCATTAGAAGTTCTTTGACCTGTTTTTAGCTCCCAAACCTCTTGCATTAGAAGTTCTTTGACCTCTTTTTAGCTCCCACACCTCTACATTACAGGTTCTTTGACCTCTTTTTAGCTCCCACATCCCTTGCACTAGAAGTTCTGTGACCTCTTTTTAACTCCCACATCCCTTGCACTAGAAGTTCTTTGACCTCTTTTTAGCTCCCACACCCCTTGCATTAGAAGTTCTTTGACCTTTTTTTAGATCCCACACCCCTTGCATTAGGAGTTCTTTGACCTCTTTTTAGCTCTCCCACCCCTTGCATTACAAGTTCTTTGACCTCTTTTTAGCTCCCACACCCCTTGCATTAGAAGTTCTTTGACTTCTTTTTAGCTTCCACACCCCTTGCATTAGAAGTTCTTTGACATCCTATTAGCTTCCCTACCCTTTGCATTAGAAGTTCTTTCACTCTTTTTAGCTCCCACATCCCTTGCATTAGAAATTCTTTGACCTCTTTTTAGCTCCCACACCCCTTGCATTAGAAGTTCTTTGACCTCTTTTTAGCTCCCACACCCCTTGCATTAGAAGTTCTTTGACCTCTTTTTAGCTCCCACACCCCTTGCATTAGAAGTTCTTTGACCTCTTTTTAGCTCCAACAACCCTTGCATTAGAAGTTCTTTAACATCGTTTTAGCTCCCCCGCCCCTTGCATTAGAAGTTCTTTGACCTCTTTTTAGCTCCCACAACCCTTGCATTAGAAGTTCTTTGACCTCTTTTTAACTCCCACATCTCTTGCACTAGAAGTTCTTTAACCTCTTTTTAGCTCCCACACCCCTTGCATTAGAAGTTCTTTAACCTGTTTTTAGCTCCCACACCTCTTGCATTAGAAGTTCTTCGACCTCTTTTTAGCTCCCACACCCCTTGCATTAGAAGTTCTTTGACCTCTTTTTAGCTCCCACACCCCTTGCATTAGAAGTTCTTTGACCTCTTTTTAGCTCCCACACCCCTTGCATTAGAAGTTCTTTGACCTCTTTTTAGCTCCCACACCCCTTGCATTAGAAGTTCTTTGACCTCTTTTTAGCTCCCACAACCCTTGCATTAGAAGTTCTTTTACCTCTTTTTAGCTCTCCCGCCCCTTGCATTAGAAGTTCTTTGACCTCTTTTTAGCTTCCCCACCCCTTGCATTAGAAGTTCTTTGACCTCTTTTTAGCTCCCACACCCTTAGCATTAGAAGTTCTTTGACCTCTTTTTAGCTCACACACCCCTTGCATTAGAAGTTCTTTGACCTCTTTTTAGCTCCAACATCCCTTGCACTAAAAGTTCTTTGACCTTTTTTTAGCTCCCACATCTCTTGCATTATAAGTTCTTTGACCTCTTTTAGCTTCCCTACCCCTTGCTTTAGAAGTTCTTTGACCTCTCTTAGCTCCCACATCCCTTGCACTAGAAGTTCTTTGACCTCTTTTTAGCTCCCACACCCCTTGCATTAGAAGTTCTTGGACCTTTTTTTAGATCCCACACCCCTTGCATTAGAAGTTCTTTGACCTCTTTTTAGCTCTCCCACCCCTTGTATTACAAGTTCTTTGACCTCTTTTTAGCTCCCACACCCCTTGCATTAGAAGTTCTTGGACGTGTTTTTAGCTCCCACACCTCTTGCATTAGAAGTTCTTTGACCTCTTTTTAGCTCCCACACCTCTACATTACATGTTCTTTGACCTCTTTTTAGCTCCCACATCCCTTGCACTAGAAGTTCTTTGACCTCTTTTTAACTCCCACATCCCTTGCACTAGAAGTTCTTTGACCTCTTTTCAACTCCCACATCCCTTTTACTAGAAGTTCTTTGACCTCTTTTTAGCTCCCACACCCCTTGCATTAGAAGTTCTTTGACCTCTTTTTAGCTCCCACACCCCTTGCATTAGAAGTTCTTTGACCTCTTTTTAACTTCCACATCCCTTGCACTAGAAGTTCTTTGACCTCTTTTTAGCTCCCACACCCCTTGCATTAGAAGTTCTTTGACCTGTTTTTAGCTCCCAAACCTCTTGCATTAGAATTTCTTTGACCTCTTTTTAGCTCCCACACCTCTACATTACAGGTTCTTTGACCTCTTTCTAGCTCCCACATCCCTTGCACTAGAAGTTCTGTGACCTCTTTTTAACTCCCACATCCCTTGCATTAGAAGTTCTTTGACCTCTTTTTAACTCCCACATCCCTTGAACTAGAAGTTCTTTGACCTCTTTTTAGCTCCCACACCCCTTGCATTAGAAGTTCTTTGAGCTCTTTTTAGCTCCCACACCCCTTGCATTGGAAGATCTTTGAGCTCTTTTTAGCTACCACACCTCTACATTAGAGGTTCTTTGACCTCTTTTTAACTCCCTTATCCCTTGCACTAGGAGTTCTTTGACCTCTTTTTAGCTCCCACATCCCTTGCATTAGAAATTCTTTGACCTCTTTTTAGCTCCCACACCCCTTGCATTAGAAGTTCTTTGACCTCTTTTTAGCTCCCACACCCCTTGCATTAGAAGTTCTTT
>NC_090739.1:113287870-113292189 GCF_036898095.1 Palaemon carinicauda | reverse complement strand
TGTGTATATATATATATATGTATATATATATATCGGAGACGCTTAGTGACTTTAGTATTTGTACAACTATTCGGTCTCTTCTTATCCCTCTGGTAAGGGAGAGACGGGATAGTCATACCCTGGTGACAGAAAGGTGACACAAGAGGTACCATTGAAAACCACAACTGCCGTGTTGTAGTTAGAATAAGGCGGGGGGGGGGTTGGGAACAGTTCAATCTTTGTACATGCGCGCGTATGTGCATATCTATCTAGATATTTAGCCATCATTTCTGACGGGTCGCGTACACTAGATATCTGACATTATGTCAAGAAAGACATTGTTTACTATAATAGCAGAAACAGGTATATAAAGTATATAGGTAACATTTAATGGAATGTATTATTCTATTATGTAAAAAAACGAAAAACTGATTATTGTTGTATATGAATTATGACTTTAACGAATACAATTGGACATGATATGCAAGATACCTGGCTGCCTTAACTGTACCTAAGGCTTGGCATTGTATTCTACTAAGCTAATGACCATCACACTCAAGTCTTTGGAGCTCTATGCAGACTTATCTAATCCAGATTTAGTGTCCATTACATTGAACGAAAAGGAGAGAGAGAGAGAGAGAGAGAGAGAGAGGGGGGGGGGGGGGGTAATAATATTTCTATATTTCTAGCTATGAATACAGTAGAATCAAATATTTCAAAACATATATTTTCTTAAAGTGTATACATACATACATACATACATACATACATACATACATACATACATACATGCATACATACAAAGTAATAAGATATTCAATAAGAAAGCGAAAGAAAGCTCCCTCTATCCATCCTAAAAATTAGACAAGAGAGAAAGAGAGCGAAAGAAGAAAATTTCAAAGTAGGTTAAGAAATATCATTATGAAAATGTTCTGTCTACAAAGTGTAAAGCAACAGCTTAGTGTGTCGTTGATAGATAGATATACTTGAAAACCCGGATGCTGCTGCTCAGTTGATGTCTCTAAATCAGTGATAGTTAAGGTCTGATGTTAAAGTAATCTTATTTCTTCTATCCTAGTACATTTTATGTTTAATTCCTTGTCTAATTTGTTTAGATACTCTGTAGGTAAATGTATGTTTACATCATTATTAACCCAATTTAGTGTGAATATATTGAAAAAGAAAATTATTTGTATAAAATAAATGATGTAATACACTGATAAAATTTGACATAAAAAACGGTAAAAATCCTGGAATAATTGTTGACAGGAATTTACCGTTTTAAAAACATATATTGGCGTAAAGGAGTCATATTACGGTTACAAACCAGTAAAATATAATAAAAAAAAAAAGTTTGATAAAATTACGGTCGCCTGTATTTTACTGAAATACGGCTGAAAACAGTTAATTTTAAGGATAATTTCAGATTAAAATACTGGTATTTTCAACAGTGCAATTTTGTATGAATACATTGAGAAATATTTTATTCGTATAAAATAAATACTGCAGTACACAGAAATGTCTCAAGATGATGAAACTTAACTATATGCTAACAAAATTCATATTCTGACAACGTCATACTATAATAGATTGCTAGTGCTGTATATTTTTTAGTGCGCTTTTAAAGGAATTGAATTTAATATCATAATAAATAATGTGCTGCTTGATATTATTTGAGATAGATAGCATTATTACGGACTAAAATTGACTCTAACATTATTTCATATGAAATTAATAACATATTCTTTAAATACTAGTGTATTCTTTCAGCAAACGAAGTCCAGAAAATTATTTTACAAATCACGCGATTACCCAATCAGGATTATCATATTCTACAACAATTGTCATCTATATATGTACTAATATCTTCCATTTAACTTATAAGAGTTTTTATCTGGTTCCTTGATATTAGGTGAATATCTAGCAAATACTTAGTAAATTTCTTAGTTTGGTTTCAGAAATAAAGACCAGTGACAAAATAATGTGATCTGGTAAAAAATAAATGAACAAACTTACAGTTATACCTCCTTTAATCTACTTAGGCCTTCATATGATGAATGAAGTTTTAAGACAGTTTATTTGCTGTATCTTCGCTCTCCAAAGTCTTTAACTTTAATATGTGTCGGTTTCTTTGATATAATAATAAACGATAAAAGCACTAAGCACCAGAAATCTATCGCTGTAGACTGCATAAATCAACGAACGCCCATGAGTCCTTTAACGCTCAGAAGCATCGATGTTCTTCCGGAATCAACGCCTGGAATTCCAAATTGAGTCCACCAACTGGAACCCATTGTGCCCAGTGCCCTTCGGGATACAGCATTCGTCAGTTGCGCGAGAAATAAACACGTGACGCACGTTAATGGATTATTGGTGCGTGCGTTCTCTGTCACGGTAAATATAAATTCCCATTGTATGATTTGCCCGTATTGCATCATCGTTTATAGCAATGGAGTGTAGGTGAGCCTTATTGGAGAGGTCGTGCATTGTATTGTTGTTATCCATAATGGCATTATAAGACTTTGATAAACGACGATAGGTGTCAATTTGGGAGTGATATGCTCATTGCAAATCGTTTGGATAATAGGCATGTAATAAGCTTCATTTCATTGATATCACTATACTTACATGTTACTTCAAAATCTAGTCATAATTTCTTGTACCTTTAAAGATTATCAATTAGGAAGGAATACAAGCTAATTTCTTTTTCAGTCAAAGCTATAATTAATGTAATATTTATGATTTAACACAGAAGTTGAGAATGACGTCATCTAACAGTGCTGCATTTTACATTGCTATTACATTTAATGTATTTTAAAAGAATCATATTCTTCTTATTCTTCTTAACACCAAGATACACAATTCATATCTTAGTGATACGATGGTTCATCATAAAATTCAAGTTATAAAACCGATGCATATTCATTGGGCATTCTCACTGACATAGTCGAATACAGTAGCACAGACTCTCACAAGATTATATATATATATATATATATATATATATATATATATATATATATATATATATATATATATATATATATATATATATATATATATATATATATATATATATGCATACACACACCTATACACATATATATATCAAAGACACACTTACATACACAAACATACACGCATATATATATACATACATACATATATATATATATATATATATATATATATATATATATATATATATATATATATATATATATATATAACAAAGGCACTTCCCCCAATTTTGGGGGGTAGCCGACATCAACAAGAAACAAAACAAAAAAGGAAAAAAGGGCACCTCTACTCTCTACGTCCCACCAGCCTAACCAGGGACTCAGCCGAGTTCAGCTGGTACTGCTAGGGTGCCACAGCCCAACCTCCCACATTTCCACCACAGATGAAGCTTCATACTGCTGAGTCCCCTACTGCTGCTACCTCCGCGGTCATCTAAGGCACCGGAGGAAGCAGCAGGGCCTACTGGAACTGCGTCACAATCGCTCGCCATTCATTCCTATTACTAGCACGCTCTCTTGCCTCTCTCACATCTATCCTCCTATCACCCAGAGCTTTCTTCACACCATCCATCCACCCAAACCTTGGCCTTCCTCTTGTACTTCTCCCATCAACTCTTGTATTCATCACCTTCTTTAGCAGACAGCCATTTTCCATTCTCTTAACATGGCTAAACCACCTCAACACATTCATATCCACTCTAGCCGCTAACTCATTTCTTACACCGGTTCTTACCCTCACCACTTCGTTCCTAACCCTATCTACTCGAGATACACCAGCCATACTCCTCAGACACTTCATCTCAAACACATTCAATTTCTGTCTCTCCATCACTTTCATTCCCCACAACTCCGATCCATACATCACAGTTGGTACAATCACTTTCTCATATAGAACTCTCTTTACATTCATGCCCAACCCTCTATTTTTTACTACTCCCTTAACTGCCCCCAACACTTTGCAACCTTCATTGACTCTCTGACGTACATCTGCTTCCACTCCACCATTTGCTGCAACAACAAACCTCAAGTACTTAAACTGATCCATCTCCTCAAGTAACTCTCCATTCAACATGACATTCAACCTTGCACTACCTTCCCTTCTCGTACATCTCATAACCTTACTCTTACCCACATTAACTCTCAACTTCCTTCTCTCACACACTCCTCCAAATTCTGTCACTAGTCGGTCAAGCTTCTCTTCTGTGTCTGCTACCAGTACATATATATATATATATATATATATATATATATATATATATATATATATATATATATATATATATACATATATATATATATATATATATATATATATATATA
>NC_090739.1:113275370-113282870 GCF_036898095.1 Palaemon carinicauda | reverse complement strand
TCTTTGTTAGCAAAAGCATACAAAAGTTACAAATCAAGTTGCCATATTTCATTTCTTTATTATCATTTGACGTCTCAAATATCCACTGTAAATACAAAACACACACATTATATATATATATATATATATATATATATATATATATATATATATATATATATATATATATATATACACACACACACACACACACACACACACACACACATATATATATATATATATATATATATATGTGTGTGTGTGTGTGTGTGTGTGTAATACCAATTTTCGTGCCAGTTTCTCGGACTGGGGTTCGATTCCCCGGCCGATAAGAAGCTATTATCTCTTGGGTTGATTCCACCTTGGTTCTCTGATCCCGAGGGATAGAGAGAATCCAGATATTAAGGGAGTATAATATGAGGCTTGTATAAATATGAAAAACACGTCTAAATGTGCAAAATTTATCATTATATATATACATATATATATATGTATATATATATATATATATATATATATATATATATATATATATATATATATATATGCGTGGGTGTATGTGTGTGTGCGTGTGTATGTGTGTGGAAATCACAAAAGTCACAAAAGGAAAAATGAAAACAAACTCAGTTCTCCTTTTGAGACTATAATATATATATATATATATATATATATATATATATATATATATATATATATATATATATATATATATATATATATATATAAATATACATATATATATATATATATATATATATATATATGTATATTTATATATATATATATATATATATATATATATATATATGTATATATATATATATATATATATATATATATATATATATATATATATATATAATTTGATAACTTGAAGAAAATAGCACACAACTTAAGAGCTAAGAAATCAGTGGTCTTTATAAAAAACGAAGGAAAAATAACATTTGGGTCTACACCTCCTTAAGCATCAACATCTATGATGAGTGTCTTAATTCCATAGGAAAAAAGGAGTAAGGAAGACCTAGTTTCTCAATATTCTACTTACTGTCTGTTATGGTCAGCTATATCTAAACGTAATTATACGAATTCCCCTATAATGTTTTATTCCCCCATGAATTTAATTTATCATAGAAATTAGCAACATAGTAACAGGTAAGAAAATAATACCCAGCAAACACACACACACGCACACACACACACACACACATACACACACACACACACATATATATATATATATATATATATATATATATATATATATATATATATATATATATATATATATATATATATATATATACGTGTGGGCGCGTGTGAAGGTACCCCGTTCCTACTCTTCCCATAACCTAACTTTCGTTTTGACCTCCCGATTCTATATCAATCTTTTGGGGGTCCTGATGAAGGGCAACAAACTCTTTCTTCAGTATTCGTTGGCCAGTTCCTCTCCTCCTGCGGTTGCGCTTCTTGGCCGAATTTCTTTTGACAAACATCTTGAAGTTGTTTCATAACGACGGAACCCAATTGAACCATTGATCCCTTTGCAATTAAAATATCCTTTTTATAATAACCGTAAGAGGTCTCGAGTCTCAAATTGCCTCTCCTGATGATAATGATTTAGATTGACCCGCCTATATACAGGGCAGACCACGGCCCCTTCTGTTGGCAGCCCGTAAGTGGAACGGAGCGCTGGTTGTATCTTTTAAAAGCTGTTACTAGTAGTGGATGACACGAACACTGATGACAGACAGATGATGATGAGTCTGACACAAAATGACGACCGAAGCTGGAGCCCGAAGTTGAAATCCGGGGCGCAGTAAAACAAAAATCTCCGATCCCAAACCGGTTCCTTCGTCGGTCCTAGATAATCATTTTTCTTATAAGCACGTGCTAACAGGAAGACGTCCAATTGGAGTGTCTCTTCTTAGAAGTTCTTCCTTTTAGAGGAAAAAAATTACTTCAGATTGAAGGATTTTATCTTCTCTGGTCTTTCAATATTTTCTACTTCTGTGTAGTTTCCGCCTTATTCTGCAAAATCTTTATTTCTGGATCTTCAACATTATGGACTTTACTTTCTCATTTCAAATCCGCACAATCGTAAAGTGATCAACAAATAATAACTAGTTCTCCTTTTCGGATTCTTTATTTCTTCTCTCCCGTTCTCCTTCCTGTCTCTCTCTTCTTCCTGTATTTTCTGTCCAAATCCTTTCAAATAAATCCATTATTAGTCTTGAAAATTTTTGTTTAGCTTTTCATAACTGCCTTCCTGAATCCGCTTGTCGTTGATTCCTTTTAGACGATGTATTTTGGTTTTCTTCCAAAGTCGCAGAATCAATAATTTTCTTAACTTTCAACAAAGCATTTTCTGCATCACCCAAATCTTGTTTCCTTTTTCGTGGCCTCGGAGGCAAGTTGGTGATAAAATCTTGGAAATTTGGGTTGATCAATAAAACGATTAAAACCATCTTTTTATCTTTTCTAACAATCCTGCTCAAGACGAATGACAATATGAGTCCGATTTGGGAATGCATCGCGTATTCTATATTTCTCATTTCAAATCCGCACATTTGTAAAGTGATCAACAAATAATAACTAGTTCTCCTTTTCGAATTCTTTATTTCTTCTCTCCCGCTCTCTTTCCTGTTTCCCTCTTCTTCCTGTATTTACTGTCCGAATCCTTTCAAATAAAACAGTTATTAGTCTTCAAGATTTTTGTTTTGTTTTTCATGACTTCCTTCCTGATTCTACTTGTCGTTGATCCCTTCCGTCTTAGAAGAAAGCTGTCTTCAAAACAAGAATCTTGAAGACTTCTTCTTTCTCTCCATGAGGAAGAAGAAATCATCAAACTAAGAATCTTGAAGACTTCTTCTTCCTCATGGAGAGAAGGAAGAAGTCTTCAAGATTGTTGTTTTACTTTTCATGACTGCCTTCCTGATTACACTTGTTGTTGACACCTTTCTTCTTAGAAGAAAGAAGTCTTCAAAACAAGAATCTTGAAGACTTCTTTATTTCTTCTCTCCTGTTCTCCTTCCTGTCTCCCTCTTCTTCATGTATTTACAGTCCAAATCCTTTCAAAGAAATCAGTTATTAGTCTTCAAGATTCTGGTTTTGCTTTTCATGACTGCCTTCCTGATTCCACTCGTCGTTGATCCCTTCCGTCTTAGAAGAATGATGTCTTCAAAACAAGAATCTTGAAGACCTCTTCTTTCTCTCCATGAGGAAGAAGTCTTCAAAACACGAATCTTGAAGACTTCTTCATGGAGAGAAGGAAGAAATCTTCAAGATTCTTGTTTTGCTTTTCATGACTGCCTTCCTGATTACACTTGTCGTTGACCCCTTTCTTCTCAGAAGAAAGAAGTCTTCAAAAGAAGAATCTTGAAGACCTTCTTTCTCTCCATGAGGAAGAACAAGTCTTCAAAACAAGTATCTTGAAGACTTCTTCTTCCTCAAAGAGAGAAAGAAGAAATCTTCAAGATTCTTGTTTTGCTTTTCACGACTGCTTTCCTCATTCCACCCTTCACGTTTTTTAAAAAATAAGCTAGATACAGTAAATCTCTATTGTTGGCTGGGCGGGGCTGGCCCCCCTCCTGCTAGCCCGGAGGGTCTCCCCCTTTCCCGCTGGCAGGGCTGGGCTCCCCCTTCTCGCTGGCAGGGCGGGGCTCCCCCCTTCCCGCTGGCAGGGCAGGGCTCCCAACTTCCCACTGGTAGGGCGGGGCTCTCCCCTTCCCGCTGGCAGGGTGGGGCTCCTCCCTTCCCGCTGGCAGGGAGGGGCTCCCCCCTTCCCGCTGGCAGGGAGGGGCTCCCCCCTTCCCGCTGGCAGGGCGGGGCTCCCCCTTCCAGCGGGCAGGGTGGGGCTCCCCCCTTTCTGCTGCCAGGCGGGGCTCCCCCCTTCCCACTGGCAGAACGGGGCTCCCCCCTTCCCACTGGCAAGGCAGGGCTCTCCCCTTCCCACTGGCAGGGAGGGGCTCCCACCATCCCGCTAGCAGGGCGGGGCTCCCCCTACACGCTGGCAGGGCGGGTCTCCTCCCTCCCTTGCATTGTTATTCATCATTCGGTAATTAATTTGATCTTACTCTCTTGAAATTATTGTAATAATTTGAGCATCTGTAGTTTTGCAAATGATAATTTAAAGGAGAATAAATTTACTGGAAGTATATCTCCTTTACGAGCAATATTATTAAATCTTTCCCCAAATATACCAGATGAAGTTTCCTAGTTATACAAACGCTTATATAGAATAGGTTTAACGAGACTTAATGAGGTCTGCATAGCCTAGATAATAATTATGAAATTAGATGAAAATCCTGCTAAATCATTTATTTAATTATTTCAAAGTAAGAGAACATATTATTATTGCTATATAATTCGGTGATCTTACAAGAATATTAGCTAGATTACTGTAGGTTATTTTTAAAATCTTGAAACCATAAAATTCATACATACGGCCATGTTTTCTAGATATTGAATTATACTATATTAATAAGAGGAAAAGAAAGAACAAGTTTTATTCTTTGTTCAAATTCAATGATCTTGTAATGTCAGAATAAAAACAGTCTCTGATTTAACAATGATTAAGATTTACGGATAACCTTTTCGTATTTTAATGAATAAGTGATTGCGGTAGTATGCTCCAGAGATCTTGGAAAAAAACACCTAATATTATTCTCTTTGATTAAGGGTAAGCTATAGCATAGGATATGCATAACGTAATCAACATTATGAACAGTAGTTTGAATGACTTTCATTCATGGACTGAACTAGAACATTAGTCCTGGAAAAAAAATCACAATCAATCAAAGCTATGGGTCAAGAATACTATTCATATATATTTCTTCATTATTCTATAAAACTACAAATGAAGCATTAGTGAGTTCCTTCCATTCGACCACATTAGAATACAAAAGGTGGAATATTTCCAACAGTGAACGATTTGATTGCAGAGTCTTTCTCTTTAGATTTACATGTGAGAGGGCCTTTATCATTGCTCTATTATTCTATTTAATATTTTTTTCTTAAGCAAATAATTCTGGCTTTTATAATCATATATATATATATATATATATATATATATATATATATATATATATATATATATATATGTACATATATTTATATATATACATATATATATATATATATATATATATATATATATATATATATATATATATGTATATATCTATATATACATATATATCTATCCATCTATATATATATATATATATATATATATATATATATATATATATATATATATATATATATATATATATATATATATATGTATATATATATATATGTGTGTATATATATATATATATATATATATATATATATATATATATATATATATATATATATATATATATATATATATATATATCAAACGATATTTCCTTAATGACTTAAAATACTTGATGTAACCTTAAGCTGTGACAGAATCTTAATATTTGAACCAAATAAAAATGAATAATTTTTAATAGCAGAAAGTATTCTTATGACGGGTGAAAAGAAAATGCCAATCATGTAAGTGATGATAATTTAACAATGATGATAATCCTAATATCCAAATCAAATTATTACAGAGAAATAAAGAACATTAAGAGAAATAAAATTTGGATTAAAAACTATGAAATAAGTTTACTTTATATATTACTTTTTCATTTTTCTCGTAAAGAAGTTGGAAATATGACGAAGGAAAAATGTTCAAGTCTTTTTTAGCAACTTAGTTTATGACTGTTTTCCTTCATGACACGTCGGAGGCTCATCTGCTTTTAAAATGAAGTCATTAGAAAGACGATAAGACTTCTAGTTCTTTTTTATGTTATGGAAGGAAAGTTTCTTTTCGGTAATTTCAAACCTTCCAGGTTGGTTACAGAGAATAAAATTTTAAGCTTTAGCTTTCACATGGTTGAAGTATATAGTATACTATACACACACAAACACACACACACACACACACACACACACACACACACATATATATATATATATATATATATATATATATATATATATATATATATATATATATATATATATAGCCCTTATGTTATTTTCGTTACTCTGAAGAGATCTCTGCTGAAGGTCCCTTCTCAGGCTCGACCAAAGTTTTGGCAGGAAATGTCCGAGTTCCAAAGGATATGTCACGATACGCCCTTGAAAAAACAAGAGTCCTCGTGATCAGAGTTCCGTTGTGGAAAAAGGGGTAAAAAGAGAAAAGAGAGTAAAGAAGAAGTAAAAAGAGGCAAAAAGAGGAAAACATCGGTCAGCCTCAATTCACGACTGATTTCAAAGTTAGTGGCATGACATTTCAAGTACTGGTTATCCTTATATTTAATCACTTTTCAATTGTTTGGAAATCATGAATATTCAGTGGAGTTTGTGCTTTTATATGGATGGGATTGTGATTATGTTTGGGTATGTTTTTATGTGTGAGTTTGAGAAAGAAAGGGAGATACTTTCTCTAATAATAATCCACAAGAAAATATTATCAATATTGTCATACTATTGTGAAGAAATTGAATACCAAACCTCGTAATTATTTGAGGGGAGGATATTTCTAACTAAAATTTTCAATGTCAAAAGACTAAAATGAATAAAAAGATCAATTTTTTTTTTATCAAAGTGATAATAATAACAGATTGCTAAATTGAAATAAAAATAATCACATATGAAGTAAATCATAATAAAATTAAACTTTAGGATAACAGTGAGTCATCTGTAATTCTAATCAGGAAACCATATATTAGTATCAGTGTTTATGGTTGTGTATATCAAGATTAAATGCTTGATGATATATTATTTCGGATATGGAAAATATATCAACAGCAAAAATATTAGCTACTGGCAAATGTGCCATAGTTGGTGTATCAAAAGGGTGTAATTTGCTACTAGTCAATAAAAGTAAGACAGGAAATATCCTCCAAATGGGTGATATATCACCACCATCAATTACAGGTGGTGATTAGCGCACATTTTTTCTGGTTTCCCTGACTGCGTGACAACTGCTTTTGGGATTTTTCTTTTTTATTAATTGCCTCATTTCCTTTCATGATCAGAATGCAATAGATGGAGGTATAATGAAAGGTTTTCCTATTATCACTTGGTTTAAAATAATCCTGAATTCGAATTATCCTCATTATCACATGGTTTAAAATCACCTTGAATAAGAATTATTATTTCGTTTCTGCATTTTTTTTTTTTTGATGACCTACATCCCCAAATATTTTACGCTAACTATTTTTATGAAATAGAATGTAAGTAGTGTATACCTTATCAGGATAAAATCTATCTTATTTATTCTAATATTTTATTTCTATGGTTGTGGATTTAACGATGGATGGGAATCGCCTAACCTGTACTTATCTGTAACTTAATGATTAAAGATATTAACAATAAATATTTTATGAATTTACAAAAAACTGTTTTGAAAATCTTTTACCATATAATAAACATTTTCCTTTTACACACATATACGGTATATAACATTTATTAATTGGCGTGGATTTTCATACG
>NC_090739.1:113237870-113267870 GCF_036898095.1 Palaemon carinicauda | reverse complement strand
TTTAAGTACTTGGGGTCTGTTGTTGCAGCAAATGGTGGAGTGGAAGCAGATGTACGTCAGAGAGTGAATGAAGGTTGCAAAGTGTTGGGGGCAGTTAAGGGAGTAGTAAAAAATAGAGGGTTGGGCATGAATGTAAAGAGAGTTCTATATGAGGATGTGATTGTACCAACTGTGATGTATGGATCGGAGTTGTGGGGAATGAAAGTGATGGAGAGACAGAAATTGAATGTGTTTGAGATGAAGTGTCTGAGGAGTATGGCTGGTGTATCTCGAGTAGATAGGGTCAGGAACAAGGTGGTGAGGGTGAGAACGGGTGTAAGAAATGAGTTAGCGGCTAGAGTGGATATGAATGTGTTGAGGTGGTTTGGCCATGTTGAGAGAATGGAGAATGGCTGTCTGCTAAAGAAGGTGATGAATGCAAGAGTTGATGGGAGAAGTACAAGAGGAAGGCCAAGGTTTGGGTGGATGGATGGTGTGAAGAAAGCTCTGGGTGATAGGAGGATAGATGTGAGAGAGGCAAGAGAGCGTGCTAGAAATAGGAATGAATGGCGAGCGATTGTGACGCAGTTCCGGTAGGCCCTGCTGCTTCCTCCGGTGCCTTAGATGACCGCGGAGGTAGCAGCAGTAGGGGACTCAGCAGTATGAAGCTTCATCTGTGGTGGAAATGTGGGAGGTTGGGCTGTGGCACCCTAGCAGTACCAGCTGAACTCGGCTGAGTCCCTGGTTAGGCTGGAGGAACATAGAGAGTAGAGGTCCCCTATTTTGTTTTGTTCTAGTTGATGTCGGCTACCCCCCAAAATTGGGGGAAGTGCCTTTGGTATATGGATGGATGTAGGGTCAGAAGGAACGTGCATGTACAAGTAGGGTCAGAAGGAACAGGAAAGTGCCGGTAGTATCAGAAAGAACGTGCAACCACAAGTATGGTCAGAAGGAAAGGGCAGGTGCAAGTAGAATAAGAGGGAACGGGAAAGTGCAGGTAGGATCAGAAGAAACGTGCAAGTGCAGGTAGGGTCAAAAGAAACGTGTAAGTTCAGGTAGGCTCAGAAGGAAGGTGTAAGTGCATCTAGGGTCACAAAGTAAGTGTAAATGCAGGTTGGGTAAGAAGGAATATCCAAGTGCTGCTAGAGTCAGAAGGAACGCGCAAGTGCAGGTAGGATCAGAAAGAACATGTAAGTTTAGGTAGGCTCAGAAGGAATATATAAGTGCATCTGGGGTCGGAAGGTAAGTGTAAATGCAGGTAGGGTCAGAAGGAATGTCCAAGTGCTGCTAGAGTCAGAGAGAATGTGCAAGTGCAGGTAGGATCAGAAGGAATGTGTAAATTTAGGTAGGCTCAGAAGGAACGTGTAAGTGCACCTAGGGTCAGAAGGTAAGTGTAAATGCAGGTAGGGTCAGGAGGTAAGTGTAAATGCAGGTAGGGTCAGAAGGAATGTGCAAGTGCTGCTAGAGTCAGAAGGAACGTGCAAGTGCAGGTAGGATCAAAAGGAACATGTAAGTTCAGGTAGGCTCAGAAGGAACATGTAAGTGCACCTAGGGTCAGAAGGTAAGTGTAAATGCAGGTAGGGTCAGAAGGAATGTGCAAGTGCTGCTAGGGTCAGAAGGAACGTTGCACAGACAATTAAGCAATGCTTACAATAGACAACTGGAGGTACACAAATGGCACTAGGCCCCTATGGAGATATATTTCATTTCATATCTTGCTTTTCAATAACTTGAATCCAAATACCTTTATACTCCCCAACTGATGTTTCATGATATTGTTCAATGTATGTCCATTCCCCTATATTTCATCACCCACTATTTGATCTATTGAGTTTAATTATCTAGACTCTCTAATTACTTCACTCACTTTATGTTCCTCAATTTCTCGAAACAGAAACGTGTATAAAGAGAGAGAGAGAGAGAGAGAGAGAGAGAGAGAGAGAGAGAGAGAGAGAGAGAGAGAGAGAACGCCATCTGTAGCAAAGTAATACAAAATGTCAAAGGGAGGACACGTAATGGGATGAAATTGGACTAATACTTAAGAATTATTCACACACGATAATGGAACAAAATATGTCTAATATTAAAGAATTGTTCACACAAGGTATTAAGACGAACTTTGACTAGTACTGAGAAAAAATATTACACAAATGATATTGGGACGCATTTTTACTAATATTTAAGAATTATTCAAACATTATTGTTCTTTATCTTGGACATATAAATCCAAAGAAGGATTTTCGTTTGTTTCCATCCTTTTAAAGAACAGAATTGTAAAGGGGAATAAATTTTTTAATATACTGTACAGTAAGGAAAACAAAGGTTAATCATTGTACACGGGTTTCCCTTAGCAATATGAAAAAAAAAAAATTAACAGAATGTTATGTTTTTAATATTTTCTTATCCAAGACACAAAAGGGGAAGAAGCAAATTTCTCATCAGTTTTATGATCGTTTGACAGATAGCTTAGAAAGCAAAACTTAAGGTGCTACATGTGAGCAACATACCTTGAATTCCATTGAAACAGAAGTTCTCTTTTAAATAGCCCCCTCAAAAGATAAAATCAAAATTATTAGAAATATGCATAAATCTTACATCCACCAATTACATAACTCTGGAGCCTAAGATTGTCAAGAAGTCTAGAACTCTTGAAAACAAGATTGAAAAAGACAAAACTAGGACTTACTTGAACAGAAAAAGGAAATAATGGTTGACATGGAATGACCAACCCGATGGAGCAGATTATTCCATATACAAGAATTTGCTCTAAATAATTCCATAGGCAATATAGTGCTCCAAATAACTTATAGATCACTTCATTGTCCAATGAGTACCTAAGAGAACTCCCTAGAAGTATTTTACATTACACTAAAGACGAAAGTGTCCATAATTACTTCCAAGACCAAAACGGGTCATGAATGATTGAATGATCAAGGAATAAGGTCCAAATAACTCCATAGACAAAGTGGTGTCCTGAATAAACCAGAGCATGTTACCGAAATATTCTGAAAACGAGGAAATAATCAAAACTGGAACAGTGAATAAAATAGATGCTCTGGATAGCATATTGAATCAATAAACACCCCGAATAACTCCATAGATAAAGTATTCGAATATTACTGTAGAGACTAATTAGCCCCACAAATAATCTCAACAAAAACACGTAGAGCCTGTATTTCTCCACAATCCATGGCTAAGAAAATCCTCAAATAACTCTAAAGATCAAGGAATGCTACAGAAGAAGTTTTAAGAAAATTAGAACTAAGGAATATAATCACCAAAGCTTAGCAGATCAAGTCATTACCAAGTAGCCAATCTTTGCCCAGAGAAAATTGAAAAAATAAGGGTAACTCTTCAATACATTTTTAATCAGAAAGCGCCCCCAAAAATGCCTGAATACTAGAGAAAGACCTTTATACTAAAGGTGACCGAAAATATATTTCTAAAACAGACTTATCTGGAAAAATGATATTTTAATTATAAAATAAATTTTTGAATATACTTACCCGGTGAATATATAATAGCTGCAACTCTGCGGCTCGACAGAAAACACACTAAAAAAAAAACTCGCGAGCGATTGCTATGAAGGTTGCGGGTGTGCCCACCAGCGCCAACTGTCGGCCAGATACCACTCTTATGTAAACAAAACCTTCAATTCTTCTCTTCCCGCTGTGTCTCTATTGGGGAGGAAGGGAGGGTCATTTAATTTATATATTCACCGGGTAAGTATATTCAAAAATTTATTTTATAATTAAAATATCATTTTTAAATATTTAACTTAGCCGGTGAATATATAATAGCTGATTCACACCCAAGGCGGTGGGTAGAGACCAGAGTTAATTATGTTTAAAGCGTATAAGCTAAGAGTTTTTTCATTTTGACAGTTATCAATATAACAAAACCAAAATATATAGGTACCTGGTAAGGAAGTTGACTTAGACGATTACTCTGCCTTGTAAGTCTGACTTCCTCACGGAGCCCAGCGATCCTCTTAGGATGCTGACAGACTCCCAGGAGCTGAAGTATCAAGGGCTGCAACCCATACAACAGGACCTCATCAAACCCATAATCTGGGCGCTCTCAAGAAATGACTTTGACCACCCGCCAAATCAATCAGGATGCGAAAGGCTTCTTAGCCTTCCGAACAACCCATAAAACAATATTAAAAACATTTCAAGAGACAGATTAAAAGGATATTGGAATTAGGGAAGTGTAGTGGTAGAACCCTCACCCACTACTGCACTCGCTGCAACGAATGGACCCAGTGTGTAGCAGTCCTCGTAAAGAGTCTGGACATCTTTTAAGTAAAATGACGCGAACACTGACTTGTTTCTCCAAAAAGTCGCGCCCATAATACTTTGCAGAGATTTATTTTGCTTGAAGGCCACGGAGGTTGCTACATCTCTAACTTCGTGCGTCTTAACCTTAAGCAAACATCGGTCTTTCTCATTCAAGTGAGAATGAGCTTCTCGTATTAAAAAAATCTGATAAAATATGACAAAGAATTTTTTGACACAGGCAATGAAGATTCCTTAACTGAGCACCATAATGCCTCAGATTTCCCTCGTAATGACTTAGTACGAGCTAAATAGAACTTAAGAGCTCTAACAGGACAAAATACTCTTTCCAGTTCGTTGCCTACGATCTCTGATAAGCAAGGAATATCAAAAGATTTAGGCCAAGGACGAGAAGGCAGTTCATTTTTGGCCAGGAAACCAAGTTGAAGTGAACAAGTGGCTTTTTACTGTAGAAAAGCCGATGTTCTTACTGAAGGCATGAAGTTCACTGACCCTTTTAGCCGAAGCCAAGCACACTAGGAAAAGTGTCTTGAGGGTGAGATCCTTCAGGGAGGCTGAATGTAATGGCTCAAACCTGTCTGACATGAGGAACCTTAGGACCACGTCTAAGTTCCATCCAGGAATTGCCAAACGACGTTCCTTAGAGGTCTCGAAAGACTTAAGGAGATCTTGGAGATCTTTATTGTTGGAAAGATCTAAGCCTCTATGTCGAAAGACCGAAGCCAACATGCTCCTGTAGCCCTTAATCGTGGGAGCTGAAAGGGAGCGAACCTTTCTCAGATGTAAAAGAAAATCTGCGATTTAGGCTACAGAGGTACTGGACGAGGACACAGATGCTGACTTGCACCAGTCTCGAAAGACTTCCCACTTCGACTGGTATACTCTAATGGTAGAAGCTCTCCTAGCTCTTGCAATCGCACTGACTGCCTCCTTCGAAAAGTGTCTAGCTCTTGAGAGTCTTTCGATAGTCTGAAGGAAGTCAGACGAAGAGCGGGGAGGCTTTGATGGACATTCTTTACGTGGGGCTGATGTAACAGATCTACCCTTAGAGGAAGACTTCATGGAAAGTCTACCAGCCATTGAAGTACCTCGGTGAACCACTCTCTCGTGGGCCAGAGGGTAGCAACCAACGTCAACCTTGTCCCTCCGTGAGAGGCGAACTTCTGCAGTACCTTGTTGACTATCTTGAATGGTGGGAATGCATATAAGTCCATAAAAGACCAATCCAGTAGAAACACGTCTATGTAGATTGCTTCTGTATCTAGGACTGGAGAGCAAAAGATTGGTAACCTTTTGGTCAACGAGGAGGCAAAGAGGTCTATGGTGGCTTGACCCCAAGTAGCCCAAAGACTCTTGCCCACGTTCTTGTGGAGGGTCCATTCCATGGGTATCACCTGACCTCTGCGACTGAGACAGTCTGCCAAGACGTTCAAGTCCCCATGGATGAATCTCGTCAACAGGGAGATGCCTCGAATTCTTGACCATAAGAGAAGGTCCCTTGCGATCTCGAGCAGAGTGAAGGAGTGTGTGCCTCCTTGATTGGAGATGTACGCCAAAGTTGTGGTGTTGTCTGAGTTGACCTCTACCACTTAGTTTCGAAGACGCTTTCTAATATCATCAAGGCCAAGTGGACTGCTAATAGCTCCTAGCCGTTGATGTGCATGCTCTTCTGACTTGAGGTCCACAGACCCGAGCATTCCCGACCGTCCAGGGTCGCACCCCAACCCAAACCCGACGCGTCTGAGGACAACACGTGGTTTGGGTTCTTGACTGCTAGGGATAGTCCCTCTCTCAGACTGATATAGCTGTCCCACCATTTCAGGCATGCCTTTATTGGTTCGGAGCCTGGGAATGATACCGTCTCTAATGCCTTGTCCTAGTTCCAGTGAGAGGCTAGATGGAACCGGAGAGGCAGAAGGGGTAGTCTCCCTAGTGAGACAAACTGCTCCAGGGATGAGAGAGTCCCTACGAGACTGTTCCAACTCCTGACTGAATAAACGTTTTCTTTTCAGCATTAGTTGGACTTCGAGCAGGGCTTGACTGCGAATCTCCATCCCCAAATATAGAATAATCTGGGATGGGATAAGTTGGGACTTTTAGGTTGACCACAAGTCCAAACTCCCTGGCCAGACTCAACGTCCAATGTAGATCCTGCAGACGGCGAAGGCTGGACGATGATCTGAGAAGCCAGTCGTCCAAGTACATCGTGGCTCGGATCCCCGATAGATGGAGGGATTTTGCCACATTCCTCATGAGCCTCGTAAACACGAGAGGCGCAGGACTGAGGCCAAAGCACAGGGCTCGAAACTGGTACCCCACATTCCTGTAAAGAGACCTCAGAAACGGTTGGGAATCCGGGTGTATAGGAATGTGGAAGTATGCCTCCTGAAGGTCGAGAGAGACCATCCAGTCGCCTTCCATAAATGCTGTCAAGACAGCCTGGTAGACTTCATCGAGAAGTTTGTCTTGACAATGAACACATTGAGCGCACTTGCCTCTTACGTACTCCCGCAGTGAACATGGCTGCCAAATCATGGAGCCATCCCTGAGGGACTTGTTCCTGCAGAGAACGTGGCTGTCAGATCATTGGAGCCATCCCTGAAAGCCTTGTTTATGCATGACATAAATGTACAGCAAAACTTCAAAGGCTCGAAAACAGCTGTGAAGTTGACCTGTAAAATCTTGGAGCGTCTCATGGCCAGGCGCCAGGGAGAGTCTATGAGGTTTGAGAATTCTATCTGGGCAGAGGCAGGAACTCCCAAGCCGAGAACTTCTCTAGTGTCATATCAGACTCTCGCTCTATAAGCCAGTTTAAAAGAAGGGAAAGCAAAGGCTGTCTCCCCCAAACTCCTCCTGGTGATAAACCAGTCGCCTAGCAAACGTAAAGCTATCTTAGAAGAGCGAGAGAGCACTAGCTTATAAAACAACGGCTTCGAAGTAGCTAGGCCTAGTGTAAGCTCTGACGTTTAGGCGAACGAGGAGCAGCAGTTACAAAAAGATCCGGACAAAGATCCTTAAAAATCAGCATGATTTCTTTAAAGTCCATAGAGGGCTAAGCAGCTTTAGGCTCCTCTCCGTCTGACAGAGTCCTCAAGGGAATATCAGTAGGAGGGGGAACAGCAACTTCCTCATCTGAAGGAACCTTGTCCGATAATAGCTGAGTCTCAAGCAAGGGAGAGACCTACCGTGGTGGCAATGCTTTACAAGCAGAGTCCACACGCACTGGTGCATTAGTAGCGGACCAGGACGCAACGCCACGTAACTGCTTGACAGTCTGTGAACTGTCAACAACAACAGGTGCGAGAGACCAGGACGCAACGTCATGTAACTGCTTGACAGTCTGTGAACTGTCAACAACAACAGGTGCGTGAGGACGCACAGCGTCCACTCGAGACTGCTTTGACCGCCTAGACTGAGCAGTCAAAACAACTCTAGAATGCGGAGGTTGACGCTCAGCGTCAAAACAAGTCAACTCCGATTGTTAGCGAACGTCCTGAACGTCAACAGGATCATCAGCAAGTGGCCTAACGTCCAAATGTGGCTGAAAATCCACACGAGACCGCATCGAGTGTGGTTCTAAACAACCTGACTGACGTGACTTAGCTACGCCAACGTCAACAGGACGCAAAAAGGAACGTTAGGGTGGCTGAAAGCCAGGATCTCGATGAGATAAACGGTTAGGCTCAACGGACTTATCGGCAGAATAGTCTTCCATAAGGGAGGCAAGCTTATTCTGCATGTCTTGCCGTACAACCCATTTAGGATCAACGGGAATGGTTGCGGTAAGGGACGAGGGTAACGTCTGTGACCGCAAAACCTGCCTACAAAAAGACTCTCGGAGTCTGTGTTACGCTTTTGTTAGGCGGCGAGCAGTCTTCCGATGACTGCAAAGGGTCAGAGCTGTCCTAATGGTTAAAACCAGGACGCTGGACCTGTCCTGAAAGGACTGACTTTCGCTTAAAGGGCCTCGAAACCTTGTTTCACGGTTTCTTATGCGAAAAGCCTTCGGATGACGAGGAGAAAATCGTCTCTCTCGCCTTATGGTAGGGGTGATCTTGGTAAGATACACCCGATACCATAGAGGGAACGTCTGTTCGCTGATCAAGGCCTCTCGAACCCATAAGTCGTACGACATTACTTCTCCCCTGGGCTTGGGAGCTTGCAAGAGGTCCCGGACTAGGCGAACGACAGGCACGAATAGACGAACCCTCGGTCGCAACACTGATAACACTTTGCGCAATATCACTTTATCACTACGATTTTCTGTTTAGCACTTATTTCACTGAAATCGAATCTTTTAACAATTCACATTAGGTATGAATAAAACTGATTTCTACCTGAAGCACGCAATTCTACCCTCATCAAAAGGTTGTAATTGCGAAATCAGTCGTATAACGCAAGCATATTAATACCAGCAAAAAACAGTAAACATATTTTAAGATAAAAAATCCAGTGGCTGGGGAAGAGACTAAACACTAGTTCATTCAAAACTACGTTTTCAATCTCTCACTGTACATTGCCTTGGGACGAGAATAAAAAACTAAAAACGTTTTATCCTTTCTCCCCGTACAGAGACTAGGGACGAGAGTAACTCGAGAACAACATTACCCGCTTGGGACGAGATAAAGATCGGAACGTTTTCTCTCCTCTCTCTCCCTCCGTCTCTATCTCTCTCTCTCTCTCTCTCTCTCTCTCTCTCTCTCTCTCTCTCTCTCTCTCTCTCTCTCTCTCTCTCTCTCTCTTGATTTCGCACCTAAGAGAAGAGCCCACTTACGTTTCGTCAAAAAAACATGTTATTTGACCAAAGGAAAAAACTGAAAGGTTTTTCAATTAAAAAGTTCCTTTAAAATAGAATTTAAAACATTTAAGCTTTGAAAGAAGAATGAACAAAACGTCAGAATCGATTTACTCTTTCTGCAAAGTGAAACCGTGATACTCTCTCTCTCTATCGTAACGATAGAGCGCAAACTGCGTAGCATAAATAAACTAAACGTTAGTTCATCTTTGAAACAGTACGAAGACTATTCAAAGAAAATCTTTCATAAAATATCTATTAAAAAAAATTCATTTAATAAGTTTTAAATCATTAGCTCTTTAAAAGCTATTTACGATTGAAAGGGCTCAATTTTGTTTAACTTCGGTTTCCAAGTTAGGACCGCCTAATGTTTATTATAAATGAAAAGCTAATCGAAGAGGCCTAATAAAGGCGGTTGAGATATAAAATATATAGAGGAAAATCTATAATTAATTCATAACGTGATAAGATAATTGCTAAAAGCCTAGACACACTTCCGTCTAAGGGAAGGGTCGGCCATTTAAAAGTCAAAGAAAGTCCATACTCTCTTTGTCATCAAAAATTAAATCTATCCAAAAACGAGTTCAAGATTTAAGATGAAGATAAAACACCTGCGCTGCGAAAGCTCAAACCAAAATGAAGTACTTCACCAAATATGTTGAGAAAACTCCAGGTTCTACAGCGAGTATTGATACGTCTTGTCGTTAACGTCGACAGAGAAGAATTGAAGGTTTTGTTTACATAAGAGTGGTATCTGGCCGACAGTTGCCGCTGGTGGGCACACCCGCAACCTTCATAGCAATCGCTCGCGAGTTTTTTTTTAGTGTGTTTTCTGTCGAGCCGCAGAGTTGCAGCTATTATATATTCACCGGCTAAGTTAAATATTTAAAAAAAAAAAAAAACTGTAAACCAGGATTGTCCACAATAGACTCTATAGAGTAAGGGATGCCCAAAGTAACTCAACAGACTAAAGAACAAACACACAGGATATCAACTTACTTACTGATGTGCTTAAGGTGAATATCCCTGGAAACCAACATGAGAAATTGTTGTCATTAAGAACTAGTTATTGGTTGCTATGTATTTTACCACCCATTTAATTCTTCAGATATCTTTAAATAATCTAAATCCAAATTCAATACCAATACTTTCATCCAGTAACCATTAGAGCAAAAAGATTTATACTATTCCCTAAAGAGGAGACCAACAGGAAACCTTCAGTAAAACTGATATCAAAAGGAAGCTAAGCTGAGAAATCATCATTACATCTCCGAACGAGATCCATATTTTCCATATAAAAACACAATAAACCTGTCATGAAAAGGGAAATAAATTTTACAAAGTCTTAGTTACTATGTTTCAGGACTTGATTACAAATAAATTTTCAAGCTAGATATCCTTTCAGTTTTGTAAAAATGATATTTTCATTATAAAATAAATTTTTGAATATACTTACCCGGTGAATATATAATAGCTGCAACTCTGTTGCTCGACAGACACATACATAAAAAACTCGCGAGCGATCGCTATGCAGGTTGCAGGTGTGCCCACCAGCGCCAACTGTCGGCCAGATACCACTCTCGGATGTAAACAAAACCTTCAATTTCTTCTCATCCCACTGCGTCTCTATTGGGGAGGAAGGGAGGGTCATTTAATTTATATATTCACCGGGTAAGTATATTCAAAAATTCATTTTATAATTAAAATATCATTTTTAAATATTTAACTTAGCCGGTGAATATATAATAGCTGATTCACACCCAAGGAGGTGGGTAGAGACCAGAGTTAATTATGTTTACAGCGTATAAGCTAAGAGTTTTTTCATTTTGGCAGTTATCAATATAACAAAACCAAAATAAATAGGTACCTGGTGAGGAAGTTGACTTAGACGATTACTCTGCCTTGTAAGTCTGTCTTCCTCACGGAGCCCAGCGATCCTCTTAGGATGCTGACAGACTCCCAGGAGCTGAAGTATCAAGGGCTGCAACCCATACAACAGGACCTCATCAAACCCCTAATCTGGGCGCTCTCAAGAAATGACTTTGACCACCTGCCAAATCAATCAGGATGCGAAAGGCTTCTTAGCCTTCCGAACAACCCATAAAACAATATTAAAAACATTTCAAGAGACAGATTAAAAGGATATTGGAATTAGGGAAGTGTAGTGGTAGAACCCTCACCCACTACTGCACTCGCTGCAACGAATGGACCCAGTGTGTAGCAGTCCTCGTAAAGAGTCTGGACATCTTTTAAGTAAAATGACGCGAACACTGACTTGTTTCTCCAAGAAGTCGCGTCCATAATACTTTGCAGAGATTTATTTTGCTTGAGGGCCACGGAGGTTGCTATATCTCTAACTTCGTACGTCTTAACCTTAAGCAAACATCGGTCTTTCTCCTTCAAGTGAGAATGAGCTTCTCGTATTAAAAAAATCTGATAAAATATGACAAAAAATTCTTTGACATAGGCAATGAAGGTTTCTTAACTGAGCACCATAATGCCTCAGATTTCCCTCGTAATGACTTAGTACGAGCTAAATCGAACTTAAGAGCTCTAACAGGACATGATACTCTTTCCAGTTCGTTGCCTATGATCTCTGATAAGCAAGGAATATCAAAAGATTTAGGCCAAGGACGAGAAGGCAGTTCATTTTTGGCCAGGAAACCAAGTTGAAGTGAACAAGTGGCTTTTTTCTGTAGAAAAGCCGATGTTCTTACTGAAGGCATGAAGTTCACTGACCCTTTTAGCCGAAGCCAAGCACACTAGGAAAAGTGTCTTGAGGGTGAGATCCTTCAGGGAGGCTGAATGTAATGGCTCAAACCTGTCTGACATGAGGAACCTTAGGACCACGTCTAAGTTCCATCCAGGAGTTGCCAAACGACGTTCCTTAGAGGTCTCGAAAGACTTAAGGAAATCTTGGAGATCTTTATTGTTGGAAAGATCTAAGCCTCTATGTCAAAAGACCGAAGCCAACATGCTCCTGTAGCCCTTAATCGTGGGAGCTGAAAGGGAGCGAACCTTTCTCAGATGTAAAAGAAAATCTGCGATTTGGGCTACAGAGGTACTGGACGAGGACACAGATGCTGACTTGCACCAGTCTCGAAAGACTTCCCACTTCGACTGGTATACTCTAATGGTAGAAGCTCTCCTAGCTCTTGCAATCGCACTGACTGCCTCCTTCGAAAAACCTCTAGCTCTTGAGAGTCTTTCGATAGTCTGAAGGAAGTCAGACGAAGAGCGGGGAGGCTTTGATGGACATTCTTTACGTAGGGCTGACGTAACATATCTACCCTTAGAGGAAGACTTCTTGGAAAGTCTACCAGCCATTGAAGTACCTCGGTGAACCACTCTCTCGCGGGCCAGAGGGTAGCAACCAACGTCAACCTTGTCCCTCCGTGAGAGGCGAACTTCTGCAGTACCTTGTTGACTATCTTGAATGGTGGGAATGCATATAAGTCCATAAAAGACCAATCCAGTAGAAACGCGTCTATGTAGATTGCTTCTGTATCTAGGACTGGAGAGCAAAAGATTGGTAACCTTTTGGTCAACGAGGAGGCAAAGAGGTCTATGGCTGGTTGACCCCAAGAAGCCCAAAGACTCTTGCCCACGTCCTTGTGGAGGGTCCATTCCGTGGGTATCACCTGACACCTCCAACTGAGACAGTCTGCCAAGACGTTCAAGTCCCCCTGGATGAATCTCGTCAACAGGGAGATGCCTCGAATTCTAGACCATAAGAGAAGGGCCCTTGTGATCTCGAGCAGCATGAAGGAGTGTGTGACTCCTTGCTTGGAGATGTCCGCCAAAGTTGTGGTGTTGTCTGAGTTGACCTCTACCACTTAGTTTCGAAGACGCTTCCTAATATCATCAAGGCCAAGTGGACTGCTAATAGCTCCTTGCCGTTGATGTGCATGCTCTTCTGACTTGAGGTCCACAGACCAGCGCATTCCCGACCGTCCAGGGTCGCACCCAACCCAAACCCGACGCGTCTGAGGACAACACGTGGTTTGGGTTCTAGACTGCTAGGGATAGTCCCTCTCTCAGACTGATATTGCTGTCCCACCATTTCAGGCATGCCTTTATTGGTTCGGAGACTGGGAATGATACCGTCTCTAATGTCTTGTCCTAGTTCCAGTGAGAGGCTAGATGGAACCGGAGAGGCAGAAGGGGTAGTCTCCCTAGTGAGACAAACTGCTCCAGGGATGAGAGAGTCCCTACGAGACTGTTCCAACTCCTGACTGAATAAACGTTTTCTTTTCAGCATTAGTTGGACTTCGAGCAGGGCTTGACTGCGAATCTCCATCCCCAAAAATAGAATAATCTGGGATGGGATCAGTTGGGACTTTTAGGTTGGCCACAAGTCCCAACTCCCTGGCCAGACTCAACGTCCAATGTAGATCCTGCAGACAGTGAAGGCTGGACGATGCTCTGAGAAGCCAGTCGTCCAAGTACAGGGAGGCTCGGATCCCCGATAGCTCGAAACTGGTACCCCCACATTCCTGTAAACAAACCTCAGAAATGGTTGGGAATCCGGGTGTATAGGAATGTGGAAGTATGCCTCCTGAAGGTCGAGAGAGACCATCCAGTCGCCTTCCATAAATGCTGTCAAGACAACCTGGAAGACTTCATCGTGAAGTTTGTCTTGACAATGAACACATTGAGCGCACTTGCCTCTTACGTACTCCTGCAGTGAACATGGCTGCCAAATCATGGAGCCATCCCTGAGGGACTTGTTCCTGCAGAGAACGTGGCTGTCAGATCATTGGAGCCATCCCTGAAAGCCTTGTTTATGCATGACATAATTTTACAGCAAAACTTCAAAGGCTCGAAAACAGCTGTGAAGTCGACCTGTAAAATCTTGGAGCGTCTCATGGCCAGGCGCCAGGGAGAGTCTATGAGGTTTGAGAAGTCTATCTGGGCAGAGGCAGGAACTTCCAAGCCAAGAACTTCTCTCGTGTCATATCAGACTCTCACTCTATAAGCCAGTTTAAAAGAAGGGAAAGCAAAGGCTGTATCCCCCAAACTCCTCCTGGTGATAAAACCAGTCGCCTAGCAAACGTAAAGCTCTCTAGGAGAGCGAGAGAGCACTAGCTTATAAAACAACGGCTTCGAAGTAGCTAGGCCTAGTGTAAGCTCTGACGTTTAGGCGAACGAGGAGCAGCAGTTACAAAAAAGATCCGGACAAAGATCCTTAAAAATCAGCATGATATATTTAAAAGTCCATAGAGGGCTAAGCAGCTTTAGGCTCCTCTCCGTCTGACAGAGTCCTCAAGGGAATATCAGTAGGAGGGGGAACAGCAACTTCCTCATCTGAAGGACCCTTTTCCGATAATATCTGAGTCTCAAGCAAGGGAGAGACCTACCGTGGTGGCAATGCTTTACAATCAGAGTCCACACGCACTGGTGCATTAGTAGCGGACCAGGATGCAACGTCATGTAACTGCCTGACAGTCTGTGAAATGTCAACAACAACAGGTGCGAGAGACCAGGACGCAACGTCATGTAACTGCTTGACAGTCTGTGAACTGTCAACAACAAAAGGTGCGTGAGGACGCACAGCGTCCACTCGAGACTGCTTTGACCGCCTAGACTGAGCAGTCAAAACAACTCTAGAATGCGGAGGTTGACGCTCAGCGTCAAAACAAGTCAACTCCGATTGTTAGCGAACGTCCTGAACGTCAACAGGAGCATCAGCAAGTGGCCTAACGTCCAAATGTGGCTGAAAATCCACACGAGACCGCATCGAGTGTGGTTCTAAACAACCTGACTGACGTGACTTAGCTACGCCAACGTCAACAGGACACACAAAGGAACGTTAGGGTGGCTGAAAGCCAGGATCTCGATGAGATAAACGGCTAGGCTCAACGGACTTATCGGCAGAATAGTCTTCCATAAGGGAGGCAAGCTTATTCTGCATGTCTTGCCGTACAACCCATTTAGGATCAACGGAAATGGTTGCGGTAAGAGACGAGGGTAACGTCTGTGACCGCAAAACCTTGCCAACAAAAAGACTCTCGGAGTCTGTGTTACGCTTTTGTTAGGCGGCGAGCAGTCTTCCGATGACTGCAAAGGGTCAGAGCTGTCCTAATGGCTACAACCAGGACGCTGGACCTGTCCTGAAAGGACTGACTTTCGCTTAAGGGCCTCGAAACCTTGTTTCAGGTTTCTTATGCGAAAAGCCTTCGGATGACGAGGAGAAAATCGTCTCTCTCGCCTTATGGTAGGGGTGATCTTGGTAAGATACACCCAATACCATAGAGGGAACGTCTGTTCGCTGATCAAGGCCTCTCGAACCCATAAGTCGTACGACATTACTTCTCCCCTGGGCTTGGGAGCTTGCAAGAGGTCCCGGACTAGGCGAACGACAGGCACGAACAGACGAACCCTCGGTCGCAACACTGATAACACTTTGCGCAATATCACTTTATCACTACGATTTTCTGTTTTGCACTTATTTCACTGAAATCGAAACTTTTACTGATTTCTACCTGAAGCACGCAATTCTACCCTCATCAAAAGGTAGTAATTGCGAAATCAGTCGTATAATGCAAGCACATTAATACCAGCAAAAAACAGTAAACATATTTTAAGATAAAAAATCCAGTGGCTGGGGAAGAGACTAAACACTAGTTCATTCAAAACTACGTTTTCAATCTCTCACCGTACATTGCCTGGGGACGAGAATAAAAAACTAAAAACGTTTTATCCTTTCTCCCCGTACAGAGACTAGGGACGAGAGTAACTCGAGAACAACGTTACCCGCTTGAACGGAACGTTTTCTCTCCTCTCTCTCCCTCCGTCTCTATCTTTCTCTCTCTCTCTCTCTCTCTCTCTCTTGATTTCGCACCTAAGAGAAGAGCCCACTTACGTTTCGTCAAAAAAACATGATATTTGACCAAAGGAAAAAACTGAAAGGTTTTTCAATTAAAAAGTTCCTTTAAAATAGAATTTAAAACATTTAAGCTTTGAAAGAAGAATGAACAAAACGTCAGAATCGATTTACTCTTTCTGCAAAGTGAAACCGTGATACTCTCTCTCGTAACGATAGAGCGCAAACTGCGTAGCATAAATAAAATAAACGTTAGTTCATCTTTGAAACAGTACGAAGACTACTCAAATAAAATCTTTCATAAAATATCTATTAAAAAATATTCATTTAAAAAGTTTTAAATCATTAGCTCTTTAAAAGCTATTTACGATTGAAAGGGCTCAACGTTGTTTAACTTCGGTTTCCAAGTTAGGACCGCCTACTCTCAGGAAAGGTCGCATATAAACAAATCATTAAAATTTATTTTTATGTTTATTATAAATGGAAAGTTAATCGAAGAGGCCTAATAAAGGCGGTGAGATATAAGATATATAGAGGAAAATCTATAATTAATTTATAACGTGATAAGATAATTGCTAAAAGCCTAAACACACTTCCGTCTAAGGGAAGGGTCGGCCATTTAAAAGTCAAAGAAAGTCCATACTCTCTTTGTCATCAAAAATTAAATCTATCCAAAAACGAGTTCAAGGATTTATTTGAAGAAAAACACCTGTACTGCGAAAGCTCAAACCAAATTAAAGTACTTCACCAAATATGATGGGAAAAACTCCAGGTTCAACAGCGAGTAAAAGTACGTCTTGTCGACACGTCGACAGAGAAGAAATTGAAGGTTCTGTTTACATCCGAGAGTGGTATCTGGCCGAAAGTTGGCGCTGGTGGGCACACCCGCAACCTGCATAGCGATCGCTCGCGAGTTTTTTATGTATGTGTCTGTCGAGCAACAGAGTTGCAGCTATTATATATTCACCGGCTAAGTTAAATATTTAAAAAACCTAAACTCCTTAAAAATTTTACACTAGCATTTCCAACACATTAAACCATAAACAATTAACCAATGATAAAATATCCACCTTCAGCAAGCTCCATGAAAGAGGACTCCATAAGACTTTTGTTAAAGTATCAGACTATAGATTCTCCGAAATAATAACTTTTTGGACAGAACCTTTACATATAATCAGTTACTAACAACACAAACTGGATAGTTTAGCAAAGTTTACAACTGCGCTTCAAACCAATCAATCAACATAAGGTAAGGATTATGATCTAACCAGACAAAGTATATCATGAGCAATTCTCCAGAATTGTCAACATCATGAGCAGGCTTCACATCAAACAGAGCAGGTAAAGTGGAACTAAATTACCGCTACGGTAACATGGTTATTCACAAGAAAGGAGCATCTAAGCAGAGAACTCCATAAGACAACAATTGTCGTTATGCCACCAAGGTGCATAAGATGTGTTCCACAGGCAAAGCTTAATAACCAACAAATATTTACAGACTAGGAAGGCCTGATGGAAAGTAAGGATAGAAACAAAACCTTAAAAGCTAAAAAAGTAATCTATCAGCCTTAGTCCAATATCCACAAGTGCCACCAAGAGCACAATGAAGAATAGACATTACTGTATAAAATTATCTCACCCAGTAGGACCTCACCTGTCTAAGAAACTGGTCACAAGATGAACTTAAGATAATAAAAACCAAAAAAAAAAAAAAACGAGAAAAAAAATTTAAAAAAATGAGATCAAATATCTAAGCTTGTGATAATATATCGTTTTAAAAACATACATTAAACCATATGGTTAACCTACTGTATAAAATGATCTCCCCCAGTAGGACCTCACCTGTCTAAGAAACTGGTCACAAGATGAACTTAAGATAACAAAAACCAAAAAAAAAACGAAAAAAAAAAAAATGAGATCAAATATCTAAGCTTGTGATAATATATCGTTTTAAAAACATACATTAAACCAAATGGTTAACCTACTGTATAAAATGATCTCACCCAGTAGGACCTCACCTGTCTAAGAAACTGGTCACAAGATGAACTTAAGATAACAAAAACCAAAAAAAAAAAAAACGAGAAAAAAAAGAAAAAAAAATGAGATCAAATATATGAGCTTGTGATAATATATCGTTTTAAAAATGATATTTTGATTATAAAAAATTTTTTGAATATACTTACCCGGTGAATATATAATAGCTGACGTCTCCGGCGGCTCGACAGAAAAACACAAAAACTCGCGAGCGATCGCTATGAAGGTTGCGGGTGTGCCCACCAGCGCCAACTATCGGCCAGATACCGCATATACATGTAAACAGCTCCAGTTCTTCTCATCCTGCTGGGTCTCTATCAGGGAGGAAGGGGGGGGGGCTTTAATTTATATATTCACCGGGTAAGTATATTCAAAAATTTATTTTATAATCAAAATATTATTTTTAAATATTTAACTTAGCCGGTGAATATATAATAGCTGATTCACACCCATGGTGGTGGGTAGAGACCAGAATTAATAAAGTTTACAGCGTATATGCTTAGAGTTTTTGACAGTTATATCATAACAAAACCCAAATATATATAGGTACCTGGTAAGGAAGTTGACTTAGACGATTACTCTGCCTTGTTAGTCTGTCTTCCTCACGAAGCCCAGCGATCCTCTTAGGATGCTGACAGACTCCCAGGAGCTGAAGTATCAAGGGCTGCAACCCATACAACAGGACCTCATCAAACCCCTAATCTGGGCACTCTCAAGAAATGACATTTGACCACCCGCCAAATCAATCAGGATGCGAAAGGCTTCTTAGCCTTCCGTACAACCCAAAACAAGATTAAAAACATTTCAAGAGACAGATTAAAAGGATATTGGAATTAAGGGAATGTAGTGGTAGAACCCTCACCCACTACTGCACTCGCTGCAACGAATGGACCCAGTGTGTAGCAGTCCTCGTAAAGAGTCTGGACATCTTTTAAGTAAAATGATGCGAATACCGACTTGCTTCTCCCAAAGGTCGCGTCCATAATACTTTGCAGAGATCTATTTTGCTTAAAGGCCACGGAAGTTGCTATAGCTCTTACTTCGTGCGTCTTAACCTTAAGCAAGCATCGGTCTTTTTCATTCAAGTGAGAATGAGCCTCTCGTATTAAAAATCTGATAAAATATGACAAAGCATTCTTTGACATAGGCAATGATGGTTTCTTAATTGAGCACCATAAGGCCTCAGATCCACCTCGTAAGGATTTAGTACGAGCTAAGTAGAACTTAAGAGCTCTAACTGGACACAGCACTCTCTCAAGTTCGTTGCCTACGATCTCTGACAGGCAAGGTATATCAAAAGACTTAGGCCAAGGACGAGAAGGCAGTTCATTTTTGGCCAGGAAACCAAGTTGAAGTGAACATGTGGCTTTTTCTGTAGAAAAGCCGATGTTCTTACTGAAGGCATGAAGTTCACTGACCCTTTTAGCCGAAGCCAAGCACACTAGGAAAAGTGTCTTGAGGGTGAGATCCTTCAGGGAGGCTGAATGTAATGGCTCAAACCTGTCTGACATGAGGAACCTTAGGACCACGTCTAAGTTCCATCCAGGAGTTGCCATACGACGTTCCTTAGAGGTCTCGAAAGACTTAAGGAGATCTTGGAGATCTTTATTGTTGGAAAGATCTAAGCCTCTATGTCGAAAGACCGAAGCCAACATGCTCCTGTAGGCCTTAATCGTGGGAGCTGAGAGGGAGCGCACATTTCTCAGATGTAAAAGAAAATCTGCGATTTGGGCTACAGAGGTACTGGAAGAGGACACAGATGCTGACTTGCACCAGTCTCGAAAGACTTCCCACTTTGACTGGTATACTCTGATGGTAGAAGCTCTCCTAGCTCTCGCAATCGCACTGGGTGCCTCCTTCGAAAAGCCTCAAGCTCTTCAGAGTCTTTCAATAGTCTGAAGGCAGTCAGACGAAGCTCGGGGAGGCTTTGATGAACATTCTTTACGTGGGGCTGACGTAAGAGATCTACCCTTAGAGGAAGACTTCTTGGAATGTCTACCAGCCATTGAAGTACCTCGGTGAACCACTCTCTCGCGGGCCAGAGGGGAGCAACCAACGTCAACCTTGTCCCTCCGTGAGAGCCGAACTTCTGCAGTACCTTGTTGACTATCTTGAATGGTGGGAATGCGTATAAGTCCAGATGAGACCAATCCAGTAGAAACGCGTCTATGTGGATCGCCTCTGGATCTGGGACTGGTGAGCAATAGATCGGTAACCTTTTGGTCAACGAGGTGGCAAAGAGGTCTATGGTGGGTTGACCCCAAGTCGCCCAAAGACTCTTGCACACGTCCTTGTGGAGGGTCCATTCCGTGGGTATCACCTGACCCCTCCGACTGAGACAGTCTGCCAAGACGTTCAAGTCCCCCTGGATGAATCTCGTCAACAGGGAGATGCCTCGATTTCTTGACCATATGAGAAGGTCCCTTGCGATCTAGTACAGCGTGAGGGAGTGTGTGCCTCCTTGCTTGGAGATGTACGCCAAAGCTGTGGTGTTGTCTGAGTTGACCTCTAGCACTTTGTTTCGAAGAATGCTTTCGAATTTCATCAAGGCCAAGTGGACTGCTAATAGCTCATTGCCGTTGATGTGCATGCTCTTCTGACTTGAGGTCCACAGACCCGAGCATTCCCGACCGTCCAGGGTCGCACCCCAACCCAAATCCGACGCGTCTGAGAACAACACGTGGTTTGGGTTCTTGACTGCTAGGGATAGTCCCTCTCTCAGACTGATATTGCTGTCCCACCATTTCAGGCATGCCTTTATTGGTTCGGAGACTGGGATTGATACCGTCTCTAAAGTCTTGCCCATGTTCCAGTGAGAGGCTAGATGGAACTGGAGAGGCCGAAGGTGTAGTCTCCCTAGCGAGACAAACTGCTCCAGGGATGAGAGAGTCCCTACGAGACTCATCTAACTCCTGACTGAACAACGTTCTCTTTTCAGCATTAGTTGGACTTTGAGCAGGGCTTGTTCTATTCGGGTGGCAGACGGAAAAGCCCGAAAAACTGGACTGCGAATCTCCATCCCCAAATATAGAATAGTCTGGGATGGGATTAGTTGAGACTTTTCTAAGTTGACCAAAAGTCCCAACTCCTTGGCCAGACCCAACGTCCAATGTAGATCCTGCAGACAGCGATGACTGGACGATGCTCTGAGAAGCCAGTCGTCCAAGTACAGGGAGGCTCAGATTCCCAAAAGATGGAGGAGTTTTGCCACATTCCTCATGAGCCTCGTGAACACGAGAGGAGCAGGACTGAGGCCAAAGCACAGGGCTCGAAACTGGTACACCACATTCCTGTAAACAAACCTCAGATACGGTTGGGAATCCGGGTGTATAGGAATGTGGAAGTACGCATCTCGTAGGTCGAGAGAGACCATCCAGTCTCCCTCTCTGACCGCTGCTAAGACGGACTTCGTGGTCTCCATCGTGAATTTTGTTTTTGTAACAAAAACGTTGAGCGCACTGACGTCTAGCACCGGCCTCCAACCTCCTGTAAGCTTTGGGACTAGGAAGAGACGGTTGTAAAACCCCGGTGATTGAAGGTCCGAGACTTTCACCACCGCTCCCTTCTCTAGCAACAGAGACACTTCTTGATTTAGGGCTTGTCTCTTTGACTCCTCTCGGTACCTGGGAGAGAGGTCTATGGGAGTTGTTACTAGAGGAGGTTTGCGTACAAACGGTATTTTGTACCCCTCTCTGAGCAACAGAACAGACTCTTGGTCTGCACCCCTCTTCTCCCAGGCCTGCCAGAAGCTCTTCAATCTGGCACCTACCGCTGTCTGAGGTTGTGAGCAGTCAGACTCTGCCACGGGAGGACTTGGCTCCTCTCTTCTTACCTCTCTTTCCCTCGGCACGAGAGCCTCCCCTGCTGGGAGCTCTGCCACGAAAGGGCGGGATAAATCTAGATGCAGGAGTCTCGATTCTGGGTCTCACAGCAAAGGATGAAGAAGGAGCCCCTTTGCGAGCAGAGGACGCCATCAGGTCATGGGTGTCCTTCTGCACAAGAGAAGCAGCTATATCCTTAACCAGCTGTTGTGGAAACAAGGCCGCTGATAAGGGAGCAAAGAGCAGTTCCGATCTCTGACAGGGAGCAAAGAGTTTCACACGTCTTTAAGACTCCCGACGTAAAGGTGGAGGCGAGCTCATTGGAGCCATCGTGGATGGCTTTATCCATACAGGACATGATAAGTAAGGAAACATCTTGGTCGGCAGACGAGATCTTCCTACTTAAAGCTCCTAATGACCAGTCAAGAAAGTTAAACACTTCAAAGGCCCTGTATACGCCTTTAAGAAGATGGTCAAGGTCCGAGGAGGACCAACAAATCTTCGAGCGTCTCATGGCCAGGCGACGGGGAGAGTCTACGAGGCTTGAGAAGTCACCCTGGGCAGAGGCAGGGACTCCCAAGCCGAGAACTTCTCCCGTGTCATACCAGACGCTCGATCTAGAAGCAAGCTTAGAAGGAGGGAAGGCAAAGGCCGTCTTCCCCAAACTCCTCCTGGTATCAAACCAGTCGCCTAGAAGACGTAAAGCCCTCTTGGAAGAGCGAGAAAGCACTAGCTTAGTAAAGGCTGGCTTGGTAGCAGGTAAGCCTAGAGCAAACTCAGACGGAGGCGAACGAGGAGCAACAGCAACAAAGTGATCTGGAAAAAGATCCTTGAAAATCATCATGATCTTCTTAAAGTCCATCGAAGGAGGAACCGCCTTAGGTTCATCTACATCTGAAGGATTATCATCAGGATGAGGATCAGCAACGTCCTCATCTGAAGGAGCTTCGTCCGATAACTGCTGAGTTTCAAGCAAGGGAGAGACCTGCCTTGGTGGCAATGCTTGACAAGCAGAGTCCACACGCACCGGAGCATCAGTAGCAGTCCAGGACGCTACGTCATATAACTGCTTAACAGCCTGACTATCAACAACAACAGGAGTGGGAGGATGCTCGACGTCAACTCGAGACTGCCTTGACTGCCTAGACTGAGCAGTCAAAACAACTCTTGACTGCGGTGCTTGACGCTCAACGTCAAAACAAGTCAACTTCGCTGGTTGGCGAACGTCCTGAACGTCAACAAGAGCATTCGGCAGCGGCTGAACGTCCACATGCGGCTGAAAGTCAACACGGGACTGCATCGAGTGAGGCTCTACAAAACATGACTGACGTGACTTTGTAACGCCAACGTCAACAGGACGAGCAAAGGCTCGTTTGGGCGGCTGACGGCCAGGATCTCGATCAGCTAAGCGGCGAGGATCATCGTGAACCTGCTCAGCAGAATAGTCCTCCATAAGAGAGGCAAGCTTATTCTGCATGTCTTGCAGTACAACCCATTTAGGATCAACAGGAATGGGTGCGGCAAGAGACGAGGGTAACGTCTGTGACTGCAAAACATTGCCTACACTAAGACTCTTGGAGCCTGTGTTACGCTTCTGTTTAGGCGGCGAGCAGTCTTCCGATGACTGCACAGGGTCAGAGCTGTCCCAATGGCTACAACCAGGACGCTGGACCTGTCCTGAAGGGACTGACTTTCGCTTTAAGGGTCTCGAAACCTTGCTCCACGGTTTCTTACGCGATAAGCCTTCGGATGACGAGGAGAAAACCGTCTGGCTCGTCTTATGATAGGGGCGGTCTTGACGAGACACGCCTGAAACCATAGAGGGAACGTCTGTTCGTTGGTTAAAGCCTCTCGAACCCATAAGTCCTACGACATTTCTTCTCCCTGGGGCTTGGGAGCTTGCAAGAGGTCTCGGACTAGGCGAACGACAGGCACGAACAGACGAACCCTCGGTCGCAACACTGATAACACTTTGCGCACTAATCACTTTCCCACGATTTTCTACTGTGGCACTCTGACACTTTAACTCTTTTACGTCCGCCATGAGTTGATTACGGTCCGTAGGTAACGACTCAACTCTCTCGCCCAAGGCTTGAATGGCACGTAACATATCCCGCATTGATGGTTCCTGAGTGCTAGTAGAGGGTTCAGGCACAACTACTACTGGGGAAGGATTAGGTTCAGGGGCATGGGAGGAGGAAAATTCTAACGATCTAAAGGAACTTCTCCTCACCCTATCTCTCTCTAGCTTACGAGAATACTTGTCAAACTCAAGCCAATCGAATTCCGAAAGGCCCACGCACTCATCATACCGATCTCCTAATTGACAGGTTTTACCCCGACAATTAGAACACACAGTATGTGGGTCGAGAGAGGCCTTGGGAAGACGCTTATTACAATCCCTAGCATTACATTTACGAAATCTAGGAATTGGAGAAGGGTCAGCCATTTTGAAAAGTCAAAGAAAGTCCAAAAAACAATCCAAAGTCATCAACAATTAAATCTATCCAAAAAAGAGTTCAAGAGTTTAAGTTGAAGATAAAACACCTGCACTGCGAAAGCTCAAACCAAAAAGAAGTACTTCACCAAGACTGTTGAAAAACTCCAGGTTAACAGCCAGTAATGGAATCAACATGTCGATCAGACCGACAGAGAAGAACTGGAGCTGTTTACATGTATATGCGGTATCTGGCCGATAGTTGGCGCTGGTGGCCACACCCGCAACCTTCATAGTGATCGTTCGCGAGTTTTTATGTTTTTCTGTCGAGCCGCCGGAGACGTCAGCTATTATATATTCACCGGCTAAGTTAAATATTCAAAAACATACATTAAACCATATGGTTAACCTACTGTATAAAATGATCTCACCCAGTAGGACCTCACCTGTCTAAGAAACTGGTCACAAGATGAACTTAATATAACAACAAAAAAAAAAAAAAAAAAAAAAAAAAAGAAAAAGAAAAACAAATTAGATCAAATATCTAAGCTTGTGATGATATATCGTTTTAAAAACATACATTAAACCATATGGTTAACCTAAAGATACACCAATGTTTGTTTGTGAAAATGTAGCTATTTAACATTAATACCAAAAGTTTTAGCCGATTCTGATTCATAAGTGTGTTTATCACTTCAAATACTATATAGAAATTATGGCAGACTTACAAGCATTATGGTCAAATTAAATTTGTATTAAGTGGCAAATAACTGAAAATTGGATGACCTTTTTCTAAAGTCTTGATAAGACAATGTATTACCAACGTTCTTTTATCTTGTATAAATATGACAAATTCGGAGATAATTTGTATTTTTCCTAACCATACAAACCTTAGCTATTTACATTGGGTTTACCTTTCGGCGTAGCTGAAATTGACGAGCCAATAGATTTTAACAAGGGTTAACTACCCCCGCGCTAGTTAGCGGGGGTAGGGGAAGGGGTAGCTTGCTACCCCTCCCCCCCACACACCGGTGATTTGCTTCACTTCACTTAGAGGTAGGACTTGACTTGGGGGACAGGGCTGGCGGGCAAATATGTGTACTGTAAATAGCTAAGGTTTGTATGGTTAGGAAAAATACAAATTATCTCCGAATTTGTCATTTGTTCCTTAACCAAAATACAAACCACGCTATTTACATTGGGTGACTTACCCCTTAGGAAGGCTGGAAAGTCTTACTGACTTTGGCTTTACCCGGGGACTCCGACTCCAAGTGAGCATCACTCGAGAGAGGGAGTCCCTGCACCTCACAAGTTCCTTGCTATGCAAGGAACGTGTGGCCTACATAAGTTGTGTGTGGAGGAAAGAGCGTGACTCGTCCTATGAAGTTGACCTTGAGACCTTTAGATAGGAATCCAGGATAGGACGTTCCCAATACCACCTCGTCAGGGTATGGGGGACGCGATAGTATTAAGCTCAATACTAGGAACACAAGGAAGCATGGTTTACCTGCAGAGGTTGAGGTCAGCTATGCGGAGACCAGGATGCTGCTTCCCCAAGAGAGGGGAGGATGAAGAAAGAAGCAAGGGTCAGACATACTCTTTCATTCATGCAGACTAAAACCGGGTAACAACGCCCTCAACCTACTGCTACTTGTCCATAAAGGAGCCTGAGGTTAGACCAGCTGTTGTGCAGCCACCACAGGGCCGATAGGAAAAGTATCGAGGCTCCTGTGGGTCACGTCTTACAGGTAGTGGGCTGTGAAGGTCGTCTGACGCTTCCAGACCCCAGCTTGAAGTACCTGCGTCACAGAGAAGTTTCTCTTGAAGGCCAGGGACGTAGCGATGCCCCTGACGTCGTGTGCCCTAGGGCGACGTGACGGAGGAGGGTCTGGATTCAAGGCGTGATGGATAACCCTTCGAATCCAAGCCGAGATGGTGTTTTTGGTGACCCTCCACTTCGTCCTGCCTGTGCTAACGAACAATGCTTGCACCTGAGGACGAACTGCAGCTGTTCTGTTCAAGTAACACCTCAGACTCCTCACTGGACATAGTAGCAGCTGATCTGGGTCGCTTGTTACAGAACGGAGACTCGCACCCCTGAAAGAGTCGAACCGTGGGTCTGGCACTCCAGGGTTCTGAGTCTTGGCAACAAACTCAGGGACGAACCTGAACGTTACCTCCCCCACCCCCTTGAATGAGCGACGTCGTACGCAAGACCATGAAGTTTACTAACTCGCTTGGCAGAGGCCAAAGCGAGCAGGAAAGCCGTCTTTCAAAACAGGTGGCGATCAGAGGCCTGGCGTAATTGTTCGAACGGAGGTCTCTAAAGAGCCCTGAAGACCCGAACCATGTTCCAAGGAGGAGGTCTCACTTCCGACTGAGGGCAGGTAAGCTCATAGCTACGTATGAGTAAAGAGAGTTCCAGCGAGGAAGAAATGTCCACTCCTTTCAGCCTAAAAACCAAGCTTAAGGCTGAGCGATAGCCTTTCACCGCTGAGACCAAAAGGCGCATTTCCTCCCGCAAATAGACGAGAAACTCCACTATTGCTGGAATAGTGGCATCGAGTGGAGAGATACCCCTCCCACGACACCAACCACAGAAGACTCTCCACTTCGCCTGGTAGACTCCCTCTGAGGACTTTCGCAGGTGCCGAGACATCCTCTCTGCAACCTGTTGTGAAAAGCCTCTCTCCGTGAGGAGACGCTGGACAGTCTCCAGGCGTGAAGCCGAAGCAATGCTACGGCTTTGTGGAAGATGATGCAATGTGGTTGTCTGAGTAGCTCGTGTCGCGGGGGAAGTTCTCTCGGGAGCTCCGTCAGGAGCTGCAGAAGGTCCGGGAACCTTTCCGCGTGATGCCACAGCGGAGCTATCAGAGTCATCGACAAGTTGACCGATAGTCTGGTCCTATTGAGCACCCTTCTCCTCAGACAGAATGGTGGGAAGGCGTACACGTCGATGTTGTCCCACCGTTGTTGGAAAGCATCTTGCCAGAGTGCCTTGGGGTCCGGGACTGGGGAGCAGTACAGGGGCAGTTTGAAATTCAAAGCTGTCGCGAACACATCCACGGTCGGGGAACCCCACAAAGTCAGGACTTTATTGGCTATCTGAGGATCCAAAGACCACTCGGTACTCACTATCTGCGAAGCCCTGCTCAGACTGTCGGCGAGCACATACCTCTTGCCAGGAATGAAGCGAGCTGATAAGTGTTATCGAGTGGACTTCGGTCCACCTCAGAATCTCTACTGCAAGATGGGATAGCTGCTGCGAAAAAGTACCTCCCTGCTTGTTGATATAAGCCACTACCGTGGTGTTGTCGCTCATCACTACCACGGAGTGACCCGCCAGGGTCCGTTGGAACTGTTGAAGAGCCAGGAAAACGGCCTTCATTTCTAGCAGGTTGATGTGAAGGTACTTTTCTGATTCTGACCAAAGGCCTGAGGTCCTCTGGTTCAGAACATGCGCCCCCCACCCTTCTTTTGACGCGTCTGTCAATTCCGGGGAGAGGACGAGAAGATCCACTCCATTTCGCAGGTTCTCATCGACCAGCCACCAGCGCAGGCCTGCCTGTTCCGAAGGTCCTATCGGGACCAGGAAGTCCGAGGAATCGGATCCTTGATTCCACCGGGACTTGAGCCGCCACTGCAGGGATCTCATCCTGAGAAGGCTGTTTGGAACCAGACATGCCAGGGAGGACAGGTGACATAAGAGACGCAACCCCGATTGGGCAGGAAGCTCTTCTCGCCTGATGAAGGGTTCCGCCACCCTCCTCAGCCTTGCTATCCTGTCGTTTGATGGAAAGGCTTTGTGGAGATTGGTGTCTAACAACATGCCTAGATAAAGCAGTCGTTGGGACGGCTGCAGAGAGGACTTCTCGAGATTTACCACGATCCCCAGATCCTGGCAAAGTCCCAGAGGCCTGTCTCGGTGTCGAAGAAGGGTCGACTCCGAGTCTGCTAGGATCAGCCAGTCGTCCAGATAACGGAGGAGACGGATGCCGTTCCTGTGCGCCCACGACGAAATCAGGGTAAACACTCTGGTGAACACCTGAGGTGCTGTGGAGAGACCGAAGCACAGCACCTTGAACTGGTAGGTCTTGCTGTCTAGGCAGAATCTCGAGTACTTCCTGGAAGACGGATGGATTGGGATCTGGAAGTACGCGTCCTTCAGATCCAGTGTGCACATGAAGTCTTGTGGTCTCACCGCAAGTCTGACCGTGTCCGCTGTCTCCATGCTGAACGGAGTTTGCTTGACAAACTTGTTCAGAGCTGAGAGGTCGATGACGGGTCTCCAGCCTCCAGACGCCTTCTTTACAAGAAAGAGTTGACTAAAGAAGCCTGGGGAGCCGTCGACAACCTCCTGGAGACCATCCTTCTAGAGCATGGTCTCGACTTCTGCCCGAAGGGCAAGCCCCTTTACCGATCCCATGGCATAGGAGCTCAATGACACTGGATTCGCTGTCAGGGCGCAATCGCGCGGAGACAAATGAGCGCGGGAGCAATCGCGAGCGGGCGCGTAGGCGAGTGAGCACGTGGGTGAGCGGGCGAGCGGGCGAGCGGGCGGGTGGGCGAGCGGGCGGGTGGGCGAGCGGGCGGGCGGGCGAGCGGGTGTGTGGGCGAGCTGGCGAGTGAGCCCGTTGGCGAGTGAACGCGTTGGCACGTGGGCGAACGAGAACGTTCAGGAGATCGCTGAAGGCCAGGGGACCGATAGTGTCCTGGCGACCTGTGACGCGTGGGCGAGCGATGGCGAGTCGGCGATCGATGGCGAGTCGGCGATCGATGGCGCGTTGGCGAACGCTGGAGCGCAGGCGAGCGATGGCGCGTTTGCGCGTGGTGGCGCATTGGCGAGCGCGTAGAACGCGCGGGAGAGCGCGTAGAACGCGCGGGCGAGCGCCCGCGCGTGGGCGAGTTGATCGCAGGGGACTTATGTTTCTCTGGATCTGCTGGGCACTGACGCGTAGGAGAGCGCTTGCGTGCAGGCGATGGATCACGCGGAGGGTCTGGAGAACGCTGACACGCGTGAGATCGTTGACACGCAAGAGATCGCTGACGAGAACGAGAACTTTGACGCGTCGGAGATCGCTGTCGCGCTGGAGAACGCTGGCGAGTAGGGAGATGGTGCGTAGAAGGCTACACAAGAACTGTCGGCACGACGCGCAAAGGCGAACGCTCGCGAGTGGGCTCAGGAAGAGGAGGCGCATGGGCGCGTGGGCGTGCAGGAACTCTAGATGTACGCGCAGGAGACCGAGCGCGTTACTGCGCAGGAGAAAGCTGATGAGCAGGATCGCGGTGACGAACAGGATCGCAAGGGCGAGGAGTTGTCCTGCGGTGACGAACAGGATCGCAAGGGCGAGGAGAAGTTAAGTCCTTGTCCAAGTCCTGAACCGGAGTTCTATTGAGAGTGGGCGAGCGTGGGGACACAGGGCGCGTGTCAGGCACTGGAAGCGCAGGTGAGCGTTGACGAGCAGGAGATCTAGTGCGCTCAGGAGACCGTTGGCGCGCTGGGCGCGCAGCAGGAACAGGAGGATGTTCTTTACCCTTAGGAGAGCGCTGGCGAGCAGTAGGGCATTGATCATCCGAAGAGCGCTGGCGAGCAGGAGAGCGCTGGCGATCAGGAGAGCGCTGACGAGCAGGAGAGCGTTGACGAGCAGGAGAGCGTTGGTGAGTAACTACGCGTGAACGTGCAAGAGGGCGCGCAGGGGAACCCTGACGCGCAAGGGAAGTGCCCACACCGTGGGCGACATCCCTTTGCCCCGAAGGGACCGGTGCCTGTAGGCTGACGAGATCAGACTGCTGGCCATCTGCACAGGAAG
>NC_090739.1:113185370-113232870 GCF_036898095.1 Palaemon carinicauda | reverse complement strand
TTTTTGTGAATTTACCTTTTGAGAAATATTTGTATATCTAGAATAACCTGATAGTATACAGACATTAAAATAATAATGTATAGTAATAACAAAATTTATGACCATCTTGTAACGAAATAATTTGAGAACAATCTCACTTTCAAAAGAATTCTTGTTGCACTGCACTTTTTCATATAGTTCAGTATATGTTCAACACCATACTGTACACTGTACATAAGCTCCCTTCTAAAGATATTTATTACCTATTCTGTTACCTAACTGAGGTGTAAACTTATGAAAATGATGAAAATTTTAACTTATCTTTAAACTGCAGTCACTTAGGTATTACAGCCTCCATCCCAGTTATTAGCTTTGGTTTAGATATGAATAACTTGATCTTGTGCCATCAGCGTTTTTTTAGCTTCCATCTCCTTTCCATGTCATTAGGAAAATCGGTTTGCCAACTCAAAGTTTTTTTTTTTTTTTTTTTTTTTTTTTTTTTTTTTTTTTTACTGGCTTCGGCTTTTGGATTTCAAATGTACATGTAAATAAACGAATCTGAAAGAAAAATAAAATATCGTTACTCCAAATATTCTTCACATTCAAGTCATAACCTGTCTCTTAATGATTAATTTGATACATAAAGAGTCACTTTATAGTATTATCATGAGAGTATCAAACATATTCAACTTCATCTCTAGAGATCAAAATAACAGACACTTTTTAACCTTAAACTTGACCATGCTGTTATGTTCTTAAAAACATCTGAAGGAAGAACAACACTAATAACCAGATTTTGTGAGAAAAACATCATGGATAAGACAAAGCTCAGCTTGAATGATTATTCAAAAGTATATTAACAGCCATACATAATATATTATTGGTGCTTTTATGTCAACCACATTCTTTAAACAATGGTTTTATAAGTGCTATTCTTAATAAGATTACCAGTATCATCATTGCATTGGTAATATTGCATTTAAAGTATTAAGATGCGAATAAGATTAAATCTATACAGTAGGTGAATATATAATTATGTAAAGTTATATTTTTCTGATATAATAGATGGCCAATACTAAAATCTCTTCAAATACTTTAGCTTTCTGTAAAAGTGTCAAAGAACTCACTACTTTAGTACTTAGATTTAAAGTCAGCCAGCTTTAGTTTTTCTAATAGAGAGTATCAAGCCAATTATAGATAAACTGGTGCTCTCATCTGCTATCAGACCTTGTCTATTGCTTTTTATTGATGTGTTGTCAAATAATCATGGAAAAGCCCAAAATGTGAGTTGGTAAACAAATGATATAAATCTTTTTATATCATATGATATCCTCCAATAGATACATAAAATGAGAACTGTATCAGTATGATTCATTGACACTGGTCATATGGAATGTTGTTAGAGTCAGGAAGGTCATTCGGCCCAGAAATGAAACTAGGAGAAACCCTCTCATATACACTAATATGTAAAATTTGATAGATGTTGGACAAAAGGTTGCAAGAAAGGCAGTTGGAACGATGGTAACGTAGAAGGATAGAAAGAAGACGTCGGTAGAGGAGCCAGGGAAACTGAAAATCCTTAATTCATGCCTGTAATGCATTACATGATGACAGTATGCCTCAAAGGACATTCTTAATAATAGATCAAACATTGCGGTACAACAAAAAGGGACAACACAACATTGATGTAGAAACCTGTCACATAATCCATTAATTTTATGAATGAAATGGGAGGAGTTGAAATAAAATAGGCGTAATTAAGTCTCACTAACTATCCCTGCATTATGATACTGCTTTCTGTTTTTCACAGGGTACCAGGTGTGAAGTTGGCAAAGATTATAAAGTTCTGGTTTATTTTTAAATAGATGCAAGTATAGCATTCAAAGAGTAAGAACAAGCAGTTGTAATATTACATTGTTAAGGAGTTTGATATTCTGTGACGAGCTTCTTTGAAATACACAGCTTTGGAACATATTTTATTTGAATTTAAGCATTAATAATGGACAACTTTTCAAATACCAACTATCAATGGTTTATTGGCTAATTAATGTGATGACTGACTATCTCAAAATAAATCTTTTCCATTTGACTCCTCTTGAAAGCATAACAAATATTCAAACATGAAAAGACCAGCAGGAATTGCAAAATTTCCTTTCATGTTACATACTGAGGCAAATATCTCATATACAAAAATCCATGTTTCCCTGCCTATAATCACTTGATTGGACAACAAATATTATATTGCAGCATCCACTCAACAAAATGCTTAATTCATATATTAATACTGTATACGCATGACTCAAATATAAGTATGCGGGCCTCTTGATGGGCCCGAGAACGTGGGTGATATACCCCGCAGGTAGCTTGAGCTCCCTATGAAGACCAGGCTGTTTGAAACTCCTCATGCTTATAAAAAAAAAAACTCCCAGTAACAGGAAGGGTCTCAGCTCTTTAGTTTAAAGACCTGGCTCAAGGCTGAGTTATATTATTTAATTGCCAAGACTGAAAGCAGCTTCTCCTGGCTAAAGTAGATGAGCAAATCATAAATCAGGTGAAGAAAGGCTCTGACCGTGGAAATAACCACTTTACAACATTAATCGTATTAGAAAGCATAGTTTGTTTGGTAGACGTGTGCAGAGCATCAACATAGATAATCCAGACTTCTCCTGTGCAGTGCTTGAAGATGCTAGATAATCTTCATCCATAAAGTGACTGAAATGTAACCAAGTTATAGTACCTCTGCAGGTGGAGCTGGCAAAGCATGTTGGGCTGCAGCGGTAGTTATCTTTGTTCCTATACTATGAGCATCCACAGATTTCGGTACACTTCGGTGTGTCGCCATTTGTAAGTCACCAGACTTAATCTGATATTCAGAGTAGTCAGACCCCTGTTGATTACTCTACAAATCATGCAGAATGGCTGAAAGGTATGGATCTCGGTGTTACCCCAGGATGATGAAAAGTGTCCACTAGAGACTGTGATGTATCAGGGACTGAAGAACAAACGATCAGGAGCATTTTGTTGAACTGGGTGTCAAACATTCTATTCAATAAGGATCTCCACAATCAAATATTCCTTGCAACCAATGGATGAATGGACCATTCTGTTCCTATGATTTTTCTCTGGCAATTGAACTTGTCGGCAATTACAATCCTCTTGCCTGGAATGAGTCTTACATACTTCTCCACTGCATTATTGAACACCTATGTGATAGTCTGCTTTGTCAACTCATAGAAAAGCTGTGAAAAACTATCGCTTTACTTGTAACTTTCAGCCACTAAAGTCATGTGTTGCTCATCAATGTAACCGAGTGCTGCCTTCATCTTCAACAGGTTGATGTGCAGGACCTTTTCTTTGTCGAACCAACAAACTCTGGTGATATGGTTCTTCATGTGTGCACCTCCTTTCTTCTATGGGTCTATGAACAGCAGCAGTTCTAGAGGACACTTCAGAAGAGCCCCCTTGATGAAGTTCTTGTCTTCCAATGTCAACGGTAAATCGTCCTGTATCTTCTCCCCTAGAACAAGAAGGTGTGGTGTATTATTGGTAGCTGACCAGTGTCTAATCTGACACCACTGCAGAGATCGCTGGAGAAGACCGTGAGTGAAAAGCTTCTAAAAAGATGAGGTAAATCTGAGCAGCTGTTGCCACTGTCAAGTCGGTAATTCTTGCTGGGTAAGAAGAAGTTGCAATACCTTCCTGAGTCTGCTGATGATATTGTCTGATGGGGAGACTCATGTTGTTGCTATGTGTATCAGCAATCCTGTGTACTCTATTCGCTGGTTGGGCGTGAGACTGGACTATTCCATATTTACCACAATCCCCAGATTGTAGCAGAACATAAGAAGACTGCCTTGGTGCTGAGGCAAATGCCTCCGAGAAGACAACCAGTATCAAAGTGTACTAATGCCAATATCGTTAGCACAAGCTAAAACTGCTGAGAACACTCAGATGAAAAGTTGTGGTGACGTAGCCAGTGCAAAGTACAGAACTTTGAACTGGTATACCTTCCCTCGAGACAAAGTGAAAGTACTTCCTGTAGGACTGATGGATTGGAATCTAAAAGTAATGCACCTTCCCCATTAAAAGAAAGCATAAATTCATTCCTCCTGATGGCTGCTCACATATTGCTTGCCCTCTTATCTTGAAAAAAGTCTGCAGGAAAAACTCTCTTAAGGGGAGAGATTGATTACCGGTCTCCAATAGCCAGTGAATTCTCCATGAAGAATAGGTAACTGTAAAAGCCAGGAGAATTATCTAGTACAGTCTGCAGTGTATCCTTCTCCAGAATTTTCTTCACCTATGCCCAAAGAGCATAGTTTATCCAAAAGCTGTATGATAAGACAAGAATGAATCCGAGTCTGAGTGAGGGAAGATGAGAGCCAATGAATGAGAGGGGTATCATTCCTGAAGGAATTATTATTATTATTATTATTATTATTATTATTATTATTATTATTATTATTAGCCAAGCTGCAACCATAGTTGGAAAAGCAAAATGCTATAAGCCCAAGGGCTCCAATAGGGAAAAATAGCCCAGTGAGGAAAGGAAATAAGGAAACAAATAAATGATGAGAACAAGTTATCAATAAATCATTCTAAAACAGTAACAACGTTAAAACAGATATGTCCTATATAAACTATTAACAACGTCAAAAACAAATATGTCATATATAAACAATAAAAAGACTCATGTCAGCTTGGTCAACATAAAAACATTAGCTCCAACTTTGAACTTTTGAAGTTCTACTGACTCAACTACCTGATCAGGAAGATCATTCCACAACTTGGTAACAGCTGGAATAAAACTTCTAAAATACTGTGTAGTATTGAGTCTAGTGATAGAGAAGGCCTGGCTATTAGAATTAAATGCCTTCCTAGTATTACGAACAGGATAGAATTGTCCAGGGAGATCTGAATGTAAAGGATGGTCAGTTATGAAAAATCTTATGCAACATGCATAATGAACTAATTAAACGACGGTGCCAGAGATTAATATCTAGATCAGGAATAAGAAATCTAATAGACCGTAAGTTTCTGTCCAACAAATTAAGATGAGAATCAGCAGCTGAAGACCAGACAGGAAAACAATACTCAAAACAATGTAGAATGAAAGAATTAAAACACTTCTTCAGAATAGACTGATCACCAAAAATCTTGTAAGACTTTCTCAATAAGCCAATTTTTTGTGCAATTGATGAAGACACAGACCTAATGTGTTTCTCAAAAGTAAATTTGCTGTCGTGAATCACACCTAAAATTTTAAGAGTGTTATACAAATTTAATGAAACATTATCAATACTGAGATCCAGATGTTGAAGAGCCACCATCCTTGACCTACTTACAATCATACTTTGAGTTTTGTTAGGATTCAACTTCATACCCCACAATTTGTACCATGCACTAATTTTAGCGAAATCTCTATTAAGGGATTCACCAACCCCAGATCTACCTTTAGGGGATGGAATTGATGAAAAGAGAGTAGCATCATCTGCATATGCAACAAGCTTGTTTTCTAGGCCAAACCACAAGTCATGTGTATATAGTATGAAAAGTAATGGGCCAAGAACACTACCCTGCGGAACACCGGATATCACATTCCTATACTCACTATGGTGCCCATCAACAACAACTCTTTGAGATGTAATACTTAAAAAATCAATAATAATGCTAAGAAACGACCCACCCACTCCCAACTGTTTCAATTTGAAAACAAGGGCCTCATGATTAACACGGTCAAAGGCAGCACTAAAATCAAGGCCAATCATTCGAACTTCCTGACCACAATCAAGGGATTTCTGTACAGCATTGGAGATTGTAAGAAGGGCATCACATGCTCCAAGGCCTTTACGAAAACCAAATTGCAAACTAGGGAATAGATGATTACCTTCAGCAAACCTATTAGGACGTTTTGCCAGAAGCAGCTCAAAAACTTTAGATAATATGAGAGTTATGGATATTGGGTGGTAATCAGTGGGATTTAAGCTACCACAAACACATTTACATAGAGAAGTAACATTAACAATTCTCCAACAAGTGCTAAAAGCTCCTCTTATTGCTAACTTGCACAAAATAACATAACTTTGGAGCTAAGAAATCTGCTGTCTTTATAAAAAACAATGGAAAAATACCATTTGGGTCTACACCTCCAAAAGCATCAAGGTCCATCAACAGAGCCTTAATTTCACAAAATCGAAAAGCTAAACTAGTTAGTTTAGCCTCAGGAAAACATGAATGAGGAAGTTCAAGTTTTTCATTACTCAGTTTACTGTAAAAAACATCAGCCAAAAGGGTTGCCTTTTCCTTTGGACAGTGAGTGACTGAGGCATCTGGTTTAAGTAAAGGAGGAACTGTTGCATCTACACCAAAGAGTGCAGATTTAAGGGAAGACCACCATGTTCCTGAGTTGTACCAGAAAGGGTTTCTTTTATGGGTAAATTGTACTCCTTTTCAGTTGAGGCATAAACACTCTGAGCAAAAGCTCAAAGCTGAGTTTAGTTATTCCAGGTCAAATCTGATCTGTTACCCTTCCATAGATGATAGGCCTCCTGCTTCTCCAAATAAACACGTCTACAATCATCATTGAACCACGGTTTGTCCTTTACTTGGTACCTTAGCCCATGAGAAGGGATACGCCTATCAATTATGTTGACTATATTCTCATTCAAAGGGACAACAGGATCTACACTACTATATAATTGTGACCAATTCAAGCACAAAAAATCATGCAAAATCCCATTCCAGTCTGCTTGGGATTTCATAAAAATTTTACAAGAGTATGATATATTAGGGACAGGCTGCTCAGTCTTCACTACTAATGAAATCAAGGCATGATCAGATGTCCCGACTGCAGAGCCAACCTTACTAGTTATAACGCCAGGGGAGTCAGTGTATACGAGGTACAAGCAATTACCAGACCTGTGGGTAGCTTCATTTACGATTTGCTCACAGCCTGATTCAGAGGCAAAATCTAAAGCTCTTAAGCCACGGCAATCGGTAGGAGAGATAGAACTTACCCACTCCCTTTGGTGAGCATTAAAATCACCAAAAAAGACAAATGAAGCCTTTCTATCATCTTCTTGTATCTTAGCCATAATGGTAAAAAGACAATCGAAGATAGAATCATCCATGTCTGGATTCCGGTAGATTGAACACAAATAAAAGTTGTTATGCCTGCCACAAACTTTAATTGCCGGAATCTCATGAATCTCATGACATCCACATTGATAGAAGGACTTATGAGAAGCAGGGTACTCAGTCCTAATATACACAGCCATTCCCCTGGCCCTAGGGATGGCATCACGTTTCAACATATTGGCTTCCTAAAACCAGTTATAAGGAGCTCAGATGAGTGCCTCATATTAGAAACCAGAGTTTCTGAGCACAAAAGAATATGATACTGTCTGGATGCAACTGTAAGGTCTTGAATATTTGCAAGAAGACCAGTCTTTGGCTCCATAATGCTGCCACCCTGCCCAACATCACCCATTTCATGGCAGCAGGATGATAGGACTACTGTTCCTGCTATCTTCTACCTCCTCTCATACACCTACCTCTCCGGAAATGGCCAGAGAAGGGTTGGGTTGAAAGAAACAGGATAGAATCCATGCTTCTAGAAGAGGTTGAAAGAGCTGACTTAGCCCTCAATATTGCTGACAACCATTTCATGGCTAACTTCAGAAGGGATGTAGCTGATGATCTAGTAGATATCTTCGAGGGATTGTTAGAAGGTGACTTCATGATGGAAGATGGAGTCATGATTTGTCTTCCTTCAGTTTTCTACTGTCTTCCACTTCATCAGATGAAAAAAAAGAGCTGGGTTATGCAGCACTGGCAAGTTCCATAGTGAAAGGTTATTCTGTTGACCAATTTGCCTCGCATATTTGGCATCTACTGCATCCCTCCATTAGAAAACTATGCGGAGACAACAGTTAGGTGATAACTGAGAGGCGAGGTGAATCCAACTAAACTTTATTAAACAATCATCAAGTTTATACACAGAATGTCACAAAAATTCAAACATGAAAAAGCATGAACTAGCACGATAACATAAGTTAGAACATCACATAAAAAATTCAAACATGAAAAAGCATGAACTAGCATGATAACACATTAGTCTATAACAGAGCAGGGAAGAGTGAGTGATAAGATAAAAAATCAAAACCGTTACAGTGTACAAAAGTGTATGAAACACGTGCAGTACATGGCTTCCCCCTTGAAAATTACATACATGTGAAATAGGGTGCCCTGCTTTAAAGAGGTGTACTGTAGGCAGGAAATATGCAAGTTTCAGAAAGTCAATGGATACCTAGTCTTCTTTGTGATGGATGATGATGCAGAAAGCCTTTGACGTACGACAGATTACAAGGAAAGGGCCCGTGTAAGAGGGCGGTAGCGATGGCTTGTTAGTGTCGTTGAACAAGCAAACGAATGTTGCCGAATACAAATGTTGGTATGTGTTGCTTAGCTGGGGGCTTGTAAGTCTGAGGGCATGGAGTAAATTTTCCCACAACATGACGTAGGTGTTGGAGATTGTTGGAGGAGTCTGTAGACAGAAAAAATCGGCAGGAATGACCAACGGGTCTCTATATACCATTTCAGCTGCTGAGACATCCAGAGCATCTTTAGGAGTGGTTCTTAGTCCCAGGAGAACCCATGGAAGCTGGGTAAACAAAGTGGAGTCCTTGCAGTGGGACATCAAAGCAGCTTTGAGGGCATGATGAAAACATTCAACCCTTCCGTTGGCAGCAAAATGGTAGGCGGTGATGCCCAGGAGGTTTGCTAATGATGTCCACAATTAAGAGGTGAAAGTGGTACCCCTGTCAGAAGTAATATGCACAGAGAAACCAAATCTCGCTATCCATCCTGAGAGTAAGGCAGATGTACAAGAGGCGAACATTGCAGTTTTCATAGATATGGCTTCAGGCCAACAAGTGGAGCGGTCGATGACAGTAAACAGTTAACGATGTCCTTGTGGTGTGGGTGTGGGCAAACTGACGGTGAGGTTGAGAAAAGGTGCCCACTCCTGAATCTGTGGGTCAATGTGCCTTTGAAGTTTGGCATGCAGTACAGGTGCAGACCCAATCCTTAGCATCTTTAGCAATACCATGCCAAATAAACTTAGTCTTCAGTAGCTATGCAGTGGATAGGGAGGTATGTGAAAGGCCACAAAGGAAGTTAAACACCTGTCAACACATAGGAGCTGGTATCCACGGTTTAGGTCTACCAGTACTGACCTCACAGAGGAGGGTGGTGTTAGGAGTCACTGAGGGGGCCGTCTTCCCAACAGAGGGATGTGCAAGATGTCTTACTTACCTGGTACTCTGGATGTGCAAGATGTCCTACTTACTTGGTACTCTGGATGTGTAAGATGTCCTACTTACCTGGTACTCTGGATCCTTTCGTTGGGCTTCTGCTAAGGCGTTGTCATCCCATCCCAAGTGAATGGTGGCCAATGTGTTTCTTGACAGGACATCGACAACTGGATTCACTTTCCCAGAGACGCGTCGAAGGGTGCAATTGTATTCAGACACAGAAGACAGATGTCGGCATTGACGGGCGGACCAGGCATCGGATTGTCGAGTGAAGGGTGGCACCGAGGCATGTGGTCCGTACAAATGACAAAGGGCATAACTTCCAGGAAGTAGCAAAAGTGATGGACAGCCAAGGGCACCTCCAGCAATTTGCGGTCGAAGGTAGAGTAGCCAGATTCCGCCTTGGACAGTTTTCTATTGAAGAAGGCCATTGGACGAGGTGAGCCGTTTACCACCTGCTCGAGTACTGCACCAATAGCGACGTCTCTAGCATCAGGGGAGAGAAGGATAGGTGTTTGTGGCACAGGAAAAGTGAGAGCAGCAGCGGTTGATAGGGCAATCTTTGTATATCAGAAGGCTGCTTCTTGAAGGGGGCCTCATTTCAGATCTTTTGGCTTGCCCTTGAGGCATAGAGGGAGGAAAAGTGGTAATAGTTAACCATGCCCAAGAATTCTTGCACTGCTTTGACGGTCGAGGGCATGGAGAAGTTTGGAATGACTGCTACCTTCTCAGGGAGGGAGTGATTCAGTGCCCTAAGAACATTACTTCATTGGCACCACAGATACACTTGTCGTACTGGACTAAAAGGCCATTCTATTGATGGCAGTCAAGCACAATGCATAGTTGACAGAGCTGTACCTCTTTGGAGGAAGAGAACACAAGTATGTCATCCACGTAAAATACACAGAAGGGGAGGTCCCCTAAGATGCAATCCATGAGGCGTTGAAAGTGGCCCCAGTAATACGAAGGCCAAAACAGGAGTAATTGAAGGTATATGTATTGAAGGAGGTGGTGATGGCGGTCTTGGGGTATGTCTCCTGGGTTTAAGGGCACCTGATAATACCTTTTCAGGAGGTGGAGTGTTGAGAAAACCTTTGCTTTGTGCAAATATGAGGTCATGTTGGCGATGTTTGGGAGGGGTAGTGATCTGGTTCTTTCAGCAGGTACAGGGACCTTTAATCCCCACATTGATGCAAAGAGCCATCTTTCTTCAGGACGATTAGCGTAAGAGTGACGACCATGGGCTTGTGGCCTTTTGGCAAAGGCCCATTTCTTCCATTTCGGCGAATGTTTGTCTAGCGGCTGCCAAACGATTCGGTGCCAGACGCTTGAATCTGACAAATACTGGGGGACCCATCGTCTTGATAGGGTGATAAACACTGTGTTAGGTGGGAACTGTGGACGTCTGACGAAGTTTTGGATGGAAAACTTTCGGGTACGATGTGAGGAGGTGGGGGTAGGCATTCGTGGGTGCGCTAATGTGGAGAGCGAGGTCGGAGGGGATGCGTTGGAGATGTCGGTGAGCTACATTAACCAGATGGTGGAAATGTGAGAGGAAAGCCGCAGCGAGGATTGACAATGTCACATCAGCAACAAGAAACTTCCATATATATTTGGCGCTTCCAAACGATAATGTAAGGGTTTCATAACTGTGGGTGGGTATCGCAGATCCGGTGGCAGCTAGCTACCAGGCGGAAGTTAACAGATTTAGATAGACTAAGTCGTGTCCTGGAGAGTGGCCTTGGCAGAAGAGAACGGCAAACACCGGTGTCTACAAAAAATCCCACGTCCGTACTTGCATCCTGTAAAAAGAAAATAATAGTGATAGGGAAGGCCACCACTGCAAGCAATGGCCTACTTACATGTTTTTGGGGCACTGACAACCATTCACACATTTCTTTGCAACGGTTGTTGAGAGCTAAAAAATTTTGTCATACCCTGTTGGGGTGTACCCTTGCTCGCAAAGCCAATCAGAAATTTCAGAGAAAATGTCCTCGGGGATTGCTGCGAGAACATAATCTGCTTTGGTGCTCGACTCAGTCATGCCTTTCATGCAAAACTGGACTTCAGGACGCTGGAACCAGACGAACGCTTCTCCGCTTGCCTTAGAGGCAGATTCGGTTGGCGGCACCTTCAAACAGTAGGGCAGAGCAGTGAAGGGGCAGGTGGGAGGGAGCGGACACTCCGCTGGTCCCCAATGTGTGGTGGCACCTGTTAGGTGATAACTGAGAGGCGAGGTGAATGCAACTAAACTTTATCAAACAGTCATCAAGTTTATATACAGCAATGTGCATGCAAGAATGTCATAAAAATTCAAACATGAAAAAGCATGAACTAACATGATAACACAAGTTGGTCTATATTAGTGCAGGGAAGAGGGGGGGATGAGATGAAAAATCAAAACCGTTACAGTGTACGAGTGTGTACAAAACATGGGAGGTGTAGAACCCAGTTATCCCACTTGTTGACTGACGGATGCATTAAAAAAGTGTCGCTCTTAGTGACTGTAAAAACCATGCCGGTGAGAAGTCATGATGTCATCTAACCAGGAAGTCACCTGGAGACCTGCTATGGAAAAGACTTCCATAGTGGCAGACTCAGATGCCCAGAACACAAATCCCCCTATCATGAGTCTCTAAATTGAAGTTCCTGGAGTCAGATTCTCCACGGCAGCATCAACTGGAAGTAGTAAAGGCTGGCCTCTCAAGGACTATAAATCTCCTTTAACCGGAGAGCGTGGGAGGCAAGATATTGCTTGAGTGACTCAACCGTTCTAAGTTCCTTGGCCCAAAGATCTGGGAATCTATGTTATGTAGGTAAGTTGAACAAGCTCTAACCAGGGCAACTCTAGGACGGGCCTCAAACCAAAGCAACAATAAATGGAGGTTATCCTACCTTGACTCATGATTTATTTGTCTCCTAAAGTCATTGATCTGTCAGATGCAAAACAAGACCTTGATGAAAGTAGATTTCATCTTAGGATTTTCTGTCTCCACTGGTACTGGTCTGGAGTCAGGTACCAAAAAGTCAAGGGTGTCTCTGGACTCTTAAGAGGTCTTTCCATGATCTGGTGGAAGCTCCTGTGGTTTTGACGATTTCCTCTTGGTGCCCAAGACCAAACCTGATTGGTACAATGAAAGCGCAGGAACAACAGCAATCAGTTTGCTTCCTATATAGCCAAGGTGTTGCCTTTTGCCCTCGTGTGTATATTGGGTGACATGGCTGAGGCCTATACCACTGAAGGACTCACAGAAGTGCATGAAGAGGACCTGCAGACATGTGTGTCCTTGGGTGGTCTGTCAACCAAACATGAATAGTCTCTATGATGGTCTGATGAAGCCTCTACACAAATGGGGGACAATCTCCTGCTCACCAATTTATGCACACAGAAAGGCCTTTCCTTTTTTGCAGGGGCAGGATACTAAGGTGAAGGGCATCTACTAGGTGGAACATCTGGATGCCTTAAACTACCCGCAAAGGACCTCGAACGATGGGAAGAGGAGGAAGAATATCAACTGAAAGCTCTAACCTTTCAATCACTCCTGGTTGTCCAATACAAAGGATTTGTGTGAAGTGTGAAAGCATAAGAGGGAAATGGATTCGCATAAAATTGTCCCCTGAAGAAGATTCATGTGAAGACATAGCTCTTTAGCTGGCACAAGGAGAATGAGTGTGTTATGTGTGTGAGCTTGTGAAGACCCTGTATGGAGCAAGCATGATTATGACAAACTCAAAGAAAAGGAGTAAGCACTTAGAGACCTAGCTACAGGTGAGACTACTTGTGAGTGGTTTATGAGTTGGGACATTGTGCATGGAACCTTAGTACATGGTGACCTAGTACATGAGAATTTAGCACACAAAATACTAGCACATGGGTAGTATACCTAAGGGGAGCCTATGTAATGGGAGTGTATGTCTGCTGTCTATGGTCTAGAAGCTAATCCAGAAGCTTGTCTAGATGGAGGAGATGGCCTACTATGGTTATTGGATGGGGAAGGCTGAAAGATCCTGAAAGCCTCAGCCTGGTGCAAAAGTAAACACTGATTGGATTTTCTCCATTTCTCCCAGTTCTAGGGGGAGCAGTAAAGGACCTTTAACCAAGGAATTCTTGAAGTTCCATACCTCACCCTGGTCTTCTTGCCTTGTGAACTTGGAGGCAACCACATCTCGCTTATTTAGATTCCTGTTGGCCCACTGGTTAGCTGCCTGGTGACCCACAAATTACACAGGTTTTTCCTCAGAACAAGAGCATTCTGTGAACTGCCTCTTCTTCTCTGCATAAGAAAGGGTGAGTTTGAGGCAAAGCATCCCATGGTATCTGACCAGTGGTTCAGTCAGGAGGCCTCCTAAACCATGAAAATAAGGGGAGGCCTCATAAACCATGAAAATAAGGTGCTCTGCAGCTAGTTTCTTGGCTGAAATGGATCAGATTAGGGTAGAGACTGCCCCAAGGCAGAAGAGAGGCATGCAAGTCCTGAGTCACATAATGGCATCTCCTACATCAACAAAATTGTGACAGGATTGTAAGTGATGGGTCTCCTATCAGGGAATCTGATACCTGCAGATCAACCTTGTCGACTGTTTCCTTAGGGAGTTCTAACAATTGTCTTAAACCCTGGGGGATATGGCACAGTTTCTCTATTGCTAGTTCCCTGCCTTTAATTGGTGATCTAGGGGCTATGCCAGGGTCATTAATCCTCCTGATCAGGGACAGGGGCTCTAGAAAGCAAGACTCAGACTCTGCCCACTCGGATTCGGTGCAACCTGGACTGGCTGCTTACAGCAACTACATTATGGATTTGGCAGAGTCCTCCCCCAGGAGAGGCTGTTCCTCTCTGGAGAGGAATCGTACAGCTTCACATCTTCCTGATCGAACGCAATACCTAGCAGGCACCGAAATGGATCGGACATTAGAAAATTATCGCTAATTTCCCTATTTTTGGAACTAGAAAGTCTCACATATGAAACATTGGGAACTCCTCTGCTAAGTGGTAATGAGGAGAACTATCATCAGGATCTCTCCTATGAAAAGGCCTAAGGGAGTCAGCCAATATCTTAAACCTTCATTATGGAGTCTCTGCTCTCACTTTTGGATCCCTTTGAAAAGGAGGAACAAGGGTGCTCCATCACATGAGTAAGCAACACCTTCGGGAGACTAAGGTTCCAAATGTGGTTGCCTAGATGAAAACTGCTCTAATGATGGCTTGGTGCTTTCAAAGGTGACAATATGTAATTCTCAACATAAGAGATGCATCTTGGCAATCACAATCGCCTATGTCTCTGCTGGTTAGGATCCTATGCCAAAGCCCACTCAATCACACCAGAGTACTTTCCTTTGCTTCACCAACAATCTTTGTACTGTGCTGAGGGAGTGGAATTGGTGCACTAGCTTGAATCTTTATTATCTACTCCATGTATGTCCAAGATTAAAAGGGATAAGAGGGCATCAACAGCAGAATCTCGCATGTCAACTGTTGCGCAAGTTTGTGTGCAATAGATAGGAGTTCACATGCATGTGAATGTTCAAAATTAGATGAACAAATGCAAGTAGAGATGCAAACATCCTACTAATATAAAAAAGGAAAGCGCTAGCAGAAGTGCTCATATAGTAGGCCACTCTACTGTACATAGCAGGTGAAAGGATGAGCGATCAATCATGAGAGGTAAGAGGGTGCATGATTGATCGCAAGCATATGAGAGAGTGTGCGAGGAACCACGAGCAGGCGAGACGATGCGCGATTGACCCTTAGCTGGTGTGCAATCATAAACATGAGATATGGGGTTCTCTTTTTTGAGCGTGTGAACACCTAGTAGTATGCCTACCATTGACCTAATTTGTGTGCAAACAGGCAAAATGGCGCTCCATTAGGAGCGACCGATTGCCACCAGATGCTCGATTGTGAGCATGTGTTGTGGCACTCTCCAAGATACGTGTAACTGTGAACAGTTGAGAGTTGAGGAGAAAGCAAAGCATCATACAACCTCATCATCTAATTCTTTGTCTTTGGTGAAGGATTAACAAACACTTTCTCCTATGGGGGGAAAGAAATGGTATGAGTGACTTATATAAGTCCCATTGATCTGCCTTAAGAAAATAATTGTCCAACAAGGGAAATGAAAGGGTAGCAGCCACGTTTTCTTGCAACCGGGAGTGTGCAAAAAGTTAGAAGATCACATGCCTACACCGGGGACACTTAGGTGTACGAGTAGACACTCATATAGGAGTTGTTTCTCTCTGTTAAGTAAGTGAAATAATCTAGGCTGAATGTGTGTCTAAATTGCACCCTGTCACACTTCTTTATCAGCTATCCTCTGACTTTCTGGGAAGGTGAGTGATTCAAATGAGAGCACCTGCCATCATCACTTTGCTTTATGATCATCGAATGTGTATGCATAATTGCAATCACTCATTCAGGACATAAGGAAGTATCTCCTCTTGGAGAAAGCTTGCTATAGGATACACTTAAAGATCCATAGGATCATATGAAGCTCAGTTACTGTGTGTGCTATAGTTAAACCTGCTAGTGTTAAGCACATTAGTGTTAAGAGCACTAGTGTTAAACTTGCTACTCACTAAGGTTAAGAGTGCTAGTGTGAGAACGGGATGTGTGCACATATCAGGAGCTCACTGAGCACAGACAAAAGGTCTCGCAAGAGATTTTCTCTGATCTAGTCAGAGAAGGTTATGAGTGCAAAACAGCGTGCTCATTGGTAAATAATGATTCTGATTTCAAACAACCTAGTTTCTCTTTTAGGAAAGAGAACTTCCTCCTCCTGATACCATCTTCCTTTTGAGCTTGTCTGTGATTGGACAATCAGGGAAGTCTGACTCAAGAGTAAAATATTAGTCAGCCACTTGAGTTTAAATCCAATGACAATGTCATAAGACACTGAAGATTATTCTGAAGGACATCGTCTTCAACAGCAACAAGTGTCCAAAAGTTAAAGAGAAGCAAAGTTTAAAGAGAAGTGGAAAGTATGTCTCTATTCTTTGGCAGCAAAAATCAAAGTGACTCTTCAGTGTACCAGCAGAAGGAGCGGGGCATTCTGGCCACCAGACGCCAACTACCTACATCTTATTATAAGTTTTTAACTGCCAATTTCCAACTGTGCTTAAATAGGTTATATCATAGGATGAAGGTTTGTATCTGTGTAATGAAAAGGGGATATTAGATAGCATAACTAGAACCCCAGATCCTGTCCTAGGATTCCAGGTCTTCTTTACTTACCAATGGATTTTAACTACCTGGAATACCCCTTCTGATCCCACAACTGTTTCACATACAAACCTATAATCAAAACATTGGCCCTTGTAACAAAATTAAATTGTTCCTTACCCAAGTCTACGAGGTCAAGGACTAAGGTCGGTTTGTAGCTACAAGGAATATCAACTGGAGTCCACTTTCTATTCTTAGTTGAATGTATAATGTAGCTGCTTCCCGCAGAAAGTTGTAAGCTCCTCCTGTTCTGTTGAATTAATATATTTGGATTGCTATATCAGTCAAACATGAAAAAAATATTTGGTATAGAAATTATAAATTTTGATTTAATTTGTATTTTATTTCTAATTATACAAACCTGAGTCATTTTTAAAGAAGAATGATGCTGGAATACAGCAATTAAGAATTATAATGAGGTATCAACAACTGGCTGTTAGTTACCTGGCGGTATTTACCTGCATGTAGTGGGGGAGGGTAAGGGTAGTTGAGACTCTTTAGCTATGGTATGCAGCTCTTTTAAAAGAACACTCCAAAATCAAAGCATTGTTCTCTAGTCTTGAGTAGCGCCATAGCCTCTGTACCATGGTTTTCCACTGTCTCTTGGGTTAGAGTTCTCTTGCCTGAGGGTATAGTCGGGCACACTGCTCTTTCTCATTTCTCTTCCTTTTGTTTAGTTAAAGTTTTTATAGATTATATAGGAAACATGGAGTTTTTATGATAAAACAAAGTTTTATGAATACTTACCTGGCAGTTATGTATACATAGCTAATAATCTCTATTTCGGCAGAATTTTTCTAAACGAGGCAACCGCCTTGTGGTGGTTGGGTGGTAACACCCGTTAAAGGGTGGTAGGAGGAATCATTCCCATTTTCTGTTCTTCAGTTCATCTATGCCCGACCTGTCTCCTGAGGGGAGGAGGGTGGGCCTTCGAATGTATATTAACTGCCAGGTAAGTATTCATAAAACTTTGTTTTATCATAAAAACTCCATTTTTATGAATAGAACTTACCTGGCAGTTATATATACATAGCTGATTAACACACTTGGAGGAGGGTGATAGACAGTAAACATCGTTGGGGAAACAACCAAAAAAGCTGTAGGATAAATAAACACCTTGATTCCTTACCTGCTAAGGTAGCTGACTTCAAAGGTTCCTGCCTCTTGAGTCGCTTTCCCTTAGGAGTGTCAGCCAGGATGTGACCTGCAGTGCTGAAAACACTCAATCAAGTCTGTCAACGGGGTGAGACCAACAATCTGACTAGACTTCAGGACTACCTATTGCCCAAAATGAAAACTGCAACCTTACCAAACCAACCACCTAACATTTGCAAAGTAGATAAAAATTTTCTAACTAGACTGAGGTGACTGTACACAAGTCGAAGTCCTCAGACAACCAATAAAAATACACCAACCTATGCACAAGTAAACAAAACTAAGGTTGAGGGGAGGCAGTAACTTCTTTGCCTAATACAGAAGCCGTAGCTACGTATGGGCCCAAGGTAAAACATTTCTCATAATCCACCCTCACCTCTCTGAGGTAATGAGAGGCGAACACAGAGTTGCTCCTCCAGAATGTCGCATCCATAATTTGACGGAGCGACATGTTCTTGCGGTAAGCAAGCGAGGTCGCAATGGCCCTCACTTCGTGAGCTTGCACTTTTAAACGGCCGAAGTGTTCCTCCTCTCACAAGAGATGCGCTTCTCTTATCACTTCCCTCAGGAAAAAGGACAAAGCGTTCTTGGAAAGTGGCTTCTGAGGATCTTTCACAGAACACCACAGGGAGCTAGAAGAGCCTCTCACACTTTTCGTGCGAGACAAGTAGGTCTTGAGGGCTCGTACTGGACAGAGAAGCCTCTCTTGCTCTTGACCCACTAGGTTGGTCAAGTTAGGAACCTCAAAGGTCCTCGGCCAGGGCTTAGAAGGGTTCTCGTTCTTAGCGAGAAAGTCTAATCTCAAGGCACAAACTGCCCCATTCAGATTGAAGCCTACCCGTTTTTCAATTGCATGGACTTCACTAACTCTTTTAGCTGTTGCTAAGGCCAAAAGAAAGAAGGTCTTCTTGGTAACCTCCCTAAGGGGAGCCTGTGAGATGGGCTCAAATCTCTTGGTGCACAGAAATTTAAGAACCACATCAAGGTTCCAAGAAAGGGGCTTTAACTGGGTCTGCTTGGTCGTCTCAAAAGACTTCAAGAGGTCATGTAAGTCCTTATCGCGAGACAAGTCCAAGCCTCTATGCCGACAGACGGAAGAGAGCATACTTTTGTACCCCTTGATAGTGGACACAGCTAGCTTAGCGTCCTGCCTGAGGTACAACAAGAAATCCGCAATCTGGCTCACATAGGTAGTGGATGAGGAAATCTTGTGATTCCTACACCAAGCTCTAAAAGTCTCCCACTTGGACTGGTAGACCCTCTGTGAAGAGACCCTCCTCGCTCTGGCGATAGCTTTCGCAGCTTGCGCTGAAAAGCCTCTCGATCTGACGAGCTTCTCGATAGTCTGAAGGCAGTCAGATTGAGAGCGAGGGGGTTTTGATGATATCTCTCGAAGTGGGGTTGTCTGAGCAGATTTGGACTTGCAGGGAGGCTTCTTGGAAAGTCCATCAACAAGTCCACCACCTCCGTGAACCATTCCCTCATCGGCCAGAACGGAGCTATCAGGATCATCCGTCCCGAATCGAGGAGGGCGAATTTCCTGACTACCAGATTGATGATCTTGAACGGGGGGAAAAGCATAAGTGTCAATCCCCGTCCAATCCATCAAAAAGGCGTCTACTGCTATTGCCTCCTTGTCCGGAACTAGGGAGCAATAGATGGGGATCCTCTTGGATAAGTTGGAGGCGAAAAGATCGATGAGGGGTCTCCCCCACAGCCTCCAGAGACTCTGACAGACCTGTTGGTTGAGGGTCCATTCTGTGGGAAGGACCTGCCCTTTCCTGCTGAGCATGTCCGCCCTCGAATTCTTCTGTCCCTGAACAAACCTCGTCAGCAGGTTTATCCTGTTCTCCTTCGCCCAAAGAAGGAGCTCTCTTGCTGTCTCGAACAGAGACAGAGAGTGAGTCCCTCCTTGCTTCCTGATGTAAGCAAGAGATGTGGTGTTGTCTGAGTTGACCTCCACAATCTTCCCAGAGACCAAGTTCTTGAAGGCCTTTTAGCCCCAGAAAAATGGCCATCAGCTCCTTGTTGTTGATGTGCCATCCCAGCTGAATTCCTTCCCAATAGCCTGAGACCTCCCTGCTTCCTAGTGTTGCCCCCCAGCCTGACTCTGATGCGTCTGAAAACAACACTAGGTCTGGGTTCTTCTTGTGTAAGGAGATCCCTTCCCCTAACAAGGTTGGGTCCAGCCACCACTTCAGAAGATTTTTTATTTCTGTTGGAATGGGGAAGAAAAAGGAGTCTTCCTGCATCTTTCTGTTCCACGTCTTCGAAAGAAAGTGCGGAAGAGGCCTTAGGTGGAGTCTCCCCAGAGAGACAAACTGTTCGAGGGAGGATAGAGTCCCCAGCAAACTCATCCACTCCTTCGCTGTGCACCTCTTCTTGTCCAGGAAAGTTCTGACTTTTACGAGACACTTGGTCTGTCTTTCCTGAGAGGGAGAAGCCCGAAAAAGAACTGAATTCAGAACTATCTCCAAATAGAGAATAGTCTGATTCAGTCTGATCTGAGACTTCTCCTTGTTGATGACCAGGCCTAGATCTCGAGCCATCATAAAAGTCTTCCGTAAATCCTCCAGATATTTCTCCCTCGATCGTGAACGAATCAGCCAATCGTCCAGATAGAAGGATATCCTTATCCCCTCCTGATGCAGCCAACCTGACACATTCGCCATTATCCTGGTGAAGACTTGAGGAGCCGTGCTGAGAACGAAGCAAAGAGCTCTGAATTGGAAGCACTTGCCCTGCATCACAAATCTCAGGTACTTCCTTGAAGTCGGATGGATGGGGACATGGAAATATGCGTCCTGCAAGTCGAGGGACACCATCCAGTCCCTTGGACGTACTGACGCCAGCACCGACTGAGTAGTCTCCATGGAGAACTTTGTCTTCTCCACAAATACGTTGAGAGCGCTGACATCCAGGACAGGTCTCCATCCGCCCGAGTTCTTGGGGACCAGAAACAGGCGATTGTAAAAGCCTGGGGAGGATAGATCCCGAACCGGTTCTATCGCCCCCTTGTCTAGCATTTGGTCGACAAGGTCTATTAGGGCCTTCTGTTTCCCCGGATCTGAGTACCGGGCTACTAAGGCCAGCGGAGCATCTGCAAGAGAAGGTTTTTTCAGAAAGGGGATCTTGTATCCTTCCTTGATGACTGAGAGGGACCAGGTGTCCGCCCCTCTCCTCTTCCAAGACTGCCAAAAACCTGACAGTCTTGCGCCTACTGTCTAGAGGAGACGAACTTCATTTTCTGGAGCGAGGTCTGAAAGAACCCCTGGTAGATCTTGGCCCTGATTCTTGCCTTCTCCCTCTAAAATCTGGTCTTGAAGTAGTCCTGCCCCGAAAGAGCTGCTGGAATCTCCTTTCCTCTTGTTTCGAAGAAGAAGGAGGGGGTGCCAAGGGCTTACGAGCAGAACGAGATAAAAGGTCTTGGGTGGCTTTTTGGGCAAGAGAAAGCGTAATGTCATTAACCAGGGACTCGGGAAAAAGATGTTGAGGGAGGGGGGCGTAAAGAAGCTCAGACTTTTGTGCAGTGGTAACAGACCTAGAAGCAAAAGAGCAAAGCAGAGCTCTCTTCTTTAGGACCCTAGCTGAGAACAGCGCCGCCAACTCATTCGCCCCATCTCTGAGGGCCTTATCCATACAGGACATAATACTGGTAAAGTCCCTAGATCCTTCCATCTGGTCAGTTTTCCTTGCGAGAGTCCCAAGCGACCAGTCTAGGAAACTAAAAACCTCAAAGGCTCTAAAAATACCTTTGACGAGATGATCCAGCTCCGACATCGACCACATGACCTTGGCTGAATTCAGAGCATGCCTTCTAGCAGAGTCCACTAAACCAGAGAAGTCACCCTTGGAGGAGGAAGGCACTCCCAGACCCAAAGGTTCTCCGGTTGCATACCACATACCCGCTTTTGAAGCAAGACGAGCTGGTGGAAACGAGAAGGATGTCTTAACTGTTTGTCTCCGCTCCATCCAGTCATCAATCTTTGTGAGAGCCTTCTTTGCGGAGATAGACAGTTTCATCTTGATGAAGGCCGACGGTTTCTTGGCCTTCTTTCTGTTAAATTGGGACTGAGGAGATTGAGGGGCAGCAGGTTGGAATTCCTCTCCAAAAAGTTCAAGAAAGGAGCGAGAGAGAACTTTGTAATCTCATGCAGCTTCGGTAGGATTATCATCGTCATCAGAAACATCCTCGAGGTCCTGATCCACATCTGCAATATCCTTCGAAAGAGAAGAAGGATCCTTAGAACCCGACAAGGGCAAATCAAAGGCATCATCCTGCAAAAGACGGGTTGCATCCTGGATTCCAGTGCTAGAAGAATCCTTGGGACGAGAGGCAGTATCGTCCCGAAGAGGCAGGGTAGTAGCGCCCTGGGACCGAGAACGAGAGGCAGAGTCGTTCTGATGTCGAGAGCGAGAGGCGGTATCGTCGTGGCGGCGAGAACGAGAGGCGGTATCGTCGTGGCGTCGTGAACGAGAGGCGGTATCGTCGTGGTGTCGAGAACTAGGGTCGGTATCGTCGTGGTGTCGTGACTGAGAGGAGGTATCGTCGTGGCGAAGCGAACGAGAGGAGGTATCGTCGTGGCGAAGCGAACGAGAGGAGGTATCGTCGTGGCGAAGCGAACGAGAGGAGGTATCGTCGTGGCGAAGCGAACGAGAGGAGGTATCGTCGTGGCGAAGCGAACGAGAGGAGGTATCGTCGTGGCGAAGCGAACGAGAGGAGGTATCGTCGTGGCGAAGCGAACGAGAGGCGGTATCGTCTTGGCATCGAGAACGAGAAGCAGCATCGTTCGATAAGGTATCGTCCCGGTATCGAGAACGAGAAACCGTATCGTCCTGGTATCGAGAAGAAGTATCGCCTGGCGAAAGCACACATTCCTCATCCTGGCGTAGAGAGGGAGAAGTTTTCTTTAAAGAAGAACTCCGTTCTCTCTTAGAAGCAGACTTCTTAATCGGTAACGAGTCGTCTTTACGTCTGTCAGACTGGATGTGAGGGCGGATAAAGGGTTGCACGAAAGTCAAAAGTTGTTCCTGCATGACAGACATAAAGGATTTAGCAACATCAGCTGGGTCTTGCGGCCCCGAAGGGGAGGGCTGACGAATAACACTCGTAGAAGGGGGAGGATCCTCGGCAGTAGGCTTCACCCTTTTCACACGCACGGAGTCGAAATCATCCTCCGACGGACAAGGTTCATAACTGCTAGAACCGGGAGAGAAAGAACGAGACCGTTCGTCGTGGTTCCATCTCCTCTTAGTAGGTCTTGAAGCTTCAAACTTCCATTTACGTCTGGACGAATTCGGAGAAGAAGACAACACATCCGACACGTCTTTCCCGTGACGGTCAAGAGCAGCCTGGGAATCGACAACAGGACTGTCTGAGGCGACGGCTGACCGAGGGTACGTACCTCTCACCCCCTTTCGGTCATCAACGTACCTTCTCCCTTGGTCCTGGGAGAGTTCTAGGCCTAGGGTAATGACAGGTTCGGTGGGTCGCCACCTCCACTGCACTAACACAAGCACTTTCACTTTCATTACCTTTAACCCTGGATAGGTACGATGGGTCGTTCGCGACCCCGAGCGTCAAAAAAAAACAGGTTTTTCTCACGTGACTCACCCCCGTGACTGAATTTGTGGGTGATCGACCTGCAGGAGGTGTCTCCCCTACACGCTCTAGTAGTGTCCAGATGTGCATTGCTGTAGCTGTACTCCTTCCCCGATTTCTCAGACGCGTCGGGGTCGAGCGCGACCGAGTTTACCCTTCTAAGGTAATTTGCATAATTATCAAAGTTATTACGTATTATGAAATTGTCGTAGAATGGTGCAACTTGTATAGGTTATCAGTTGTGGAAAGTCTTGGTGGATTGTTTGGCTACCATGTGCATGATTTTTTTTTTAGTTAAAATGTCGTTCATCACCACGAGGACCATTTTACCACGAGTGCCCCTTTTTCAGTTTTTTTCATTTTTTTGCCAAGTCATTTTTCCGTAAGATATTGCCAAATAGTGTCGTAAAACTTTTGCTTGTTTAGTGTTGGAAAGTGTGTCTAGATGATCTGGCTACCCATGCGTGACTTTGTTTTTGTCAGATACGACGTAGTTATTGGTATATTGGGTATTTAACTGCGGTTACCAATTTCTGTTTTTTTTCAATATTTGTAAAAATTACTACGTAGTAAGGAATTGCCGTATATTATTCATTTTTTTTTTCATGTTTATGTGTTAGAAAGTGTGCCTTGATGGTTGGGCTAACACGTGCATGTCTTTTTTTTTATCTGAGATGCCGTATATTAGAATGTCGGGCATTTTACCGCGAGTGCCCCTTTTTCATTTTTTTTCATTTTTTTGCCAAGTCATTTTTCTGTAAGATATTGCCAAATAGTGTCGTAAAACTTTTGCTTTTTTAGTGTTGGAAAGTGTTTCTAGATGATCTGGCTACCCATGCGTGATTTTGTTTTTGTCAGATACGACGTAGTTATTGGTATATTGGGTATTTAACTGCGGTTGCCAATTTCTGTTTTTTTTTCAATATTTGTAAAAATTTACTACGTAGTAAGGAATTGCCGTATATTATTGATTTTTTTTTTCATGTTTATGTGTTAGAAAGTGTGCCTTGATGGTTGGGCTAACACGTGCATGTCTTTTTTTTTTATCTGAGATGCCGTATATTAGAATGTTGGGCATTTTTCCGCGAGTGCCCCTTTTTATTTGTTTTGCATTTTTTTGCTTAGTCATGTTACGGTAAGGAATTGGAAAGTAGTGTCGCAAAACTTATATTTTTATAGTGTTGGAAAGTGTTTCTAGATGATCTGGTTACCCATGCCTATTTTTTTTTAGCCAGATATGGCGTATATATAAGTATGTGTTCGATTTTCCTGTGATTGCCATTTTTTTCGTTTTTTTCCCATTTCTTTCAAAATTACTACGTACTAAGGAACTATCACAGAGTAATGATTCATTTATATGTTTATTTGTCGGAAAATGTGCCTTGATGGTTTGCCTAGCACGTGGCTGAAATTTTTTTTTTCTGAAATGTCGTATATTAGAATGGCCATTTTTCCACGAGTGCCCCTTTTTATTTGTTTTGCATTTTTTTGCTTAGTCATGTTACCGTAAGGAATTGGCAAGTAGTGTCGCAAAACTTATAATTTTATAGTGTTGGAAAGTGTTTCTAGATGATCTGGCTACCCATGCCTATCTTTTTTTTTTAGCCAGATATGGCGTATATATAGGTATGTGTTCGATTTACCTGTGATTGCCATTTTTTCGTTTTTTCCCATTTCTTTCAAAATTACTACGTACTAAGGAACTATCACAGAGTAATGATTCATTTAGATGTTTATTTGTCGGAAAATGTGCCTTGATGGTTTGCCTAGTACGTGGCTGAATTTTTTTTTTTCTGAAATGCCGTATATTAGAATGTTAGCCATTTTTCCGCGAGTGCCCCTTTTTATTTGTTTTGCATTTTTTTTGCTTAGTCATGTTACCGTAAGGAATTGGCAAGTACTGTCGCAAAACTTATATTTTTATAGTGTTGGAAAGTGTTTCTAGATGATCTGGCTACCCATGCCTATCTTTTTTTTAGCCAGATATGGCGTATATATAGGTATGTGTTCGATTTTCCGGTGATTGCCATTTTTTCGTTTTTTCCCAATTCTTTCAAAATTACTACCTACTAAGGAACTATCACAGAGTAATGATTCCTCTAGATGTTTATTTGTCGGAAAATTTTGTTTACTTTTTTGATTGAATATCATCAAATTTTTTTAGCTAAAATATTATATTTTACATTTTTTTTTCGATTCTATTTCCCTTCAAAAAAATTTTTTTGGGTCAGAATTTTAATTTTATAGTCGTAAAATAATCGACAATTATCCAGCAACCCATCATACAATTTTTATGCATATCCAAGAATAATTAGATTAGTAAATAACACCTTGACATTGACATACCCTTCCTACATTTCAAGTGGCAGATTAGGGAGTCTGAGTCAGTGTGGTTGGCGGCCATTTTGTGGACATATCCGAAGCGTAAGTTGCCCTATCTATATATATTCTTATTCCCTATAGAATTTGTGATATTTTGGTATATTTTTACCTGCATAAATATCATATTATATATTAAATATATGTATTTTTTTACGAAATTTCTAAGTACTCAAAAAATTACCTTTAGATATGGCCCCTGATATAAATGTAATTTACAAAATAATGAAGATTTTTTTACATATTTCTATTTTAGGATAACATATGTTTATTCCCTAAAAAAATTAGCCACTTCCTATTTCATCTGGGTACCCAAAAAAATTCATGAAATTTGGACAAATATTTTTGGCCAAAAAAAGTTACCCTTTTTTTCTCATTTCAGATTTTCACCTCCATGGGTCTGACTTCATCCAAAATACATCAAGATGTGTCCTAAACATTCAAGAATCAATTCCTAAAAGGATTTGTGTATATATGTATAAACTTTTTTTTATGAATTTTTATGTCAGGTCTTTTTTTTCTACTTAATTTTTTAAAATATTTATAATAAATAGTTTCTCTGCAGATGAGTAGTATTTATCTTTACAGTTGTTTTAAGCATTCATTGAAGTTTTTTTTGGCAAAAGAAAAAAGGAGGTTACTGCAAAACCTGATTTTTCAAGAATTTTTTTTGGTGTCGGGGTCGTTCGCGTCCGAGTATACCCTTAAAGGGGTGTCCGAGGAGCGTACCTATCCAGGGTTAAAGGCTTCCAGTTGTACTTTAATGGCTTTCAACTCGGCCGCCAGGCTAGCGTACCGAGGGTCATCCGTAGATACGGAACCTGTAGGAGGTGCAGGAGTTACTACCTCAAGGGAAGGATCAACTTCCAAAGAGGAATCAATTATAGGTTCAATAGATAAATCTACACTAAGTTCGTCTTCCTTACCACTAACAGACTTAGACTTAGACCTAGAAGCTCTCCTAACTCTATCGAGCTCTAGCTTACGCACATAGCGCTTCATAATCAACCAATCTTTCTCATCCAAAACCTTACATTCCCCGCACCTATTATCAAGGGCACAAACAAAACCCCTACAATTAGAACAAACGGTGTGAGGGTCTAACGCCATTTTCGGTAGTCTCACCTTACATTCTTCATTCGCACAGATACGGTAATGACTCTTTTCACTCATAATGAAAAACAGCAAAAAAGCTAAGAGAAAGCAAAAAACACGATCGCCAAAACCCCAAATCAGAGTACTTCACCAAAAAAGCAGACTGGTACACCGAGCAGGGAAAGCGAAGAAAAACTCTTAATGACGGACCAACGTGTTGTCGATCCGGCTGGCAGAGATGAACTGAAGAACAGAAAATGGGAATGATTCCTCCTACCACCTTTTAACGGGTGTTACCACCCAACCACCACAAGGCGGTTGCCTCGTTTAGAAAAATTCTGCCGAAATATGATATTTTGATTATAAAATAAATTTTTGAATACTGTATACTTACCCGGTGAATATATAATAGCTGACGTCTCGAACGGCTCGACAGAAACACAAAAACTCGCGAGCGATCGCCATGAAGGTTGCGGGTGTGCCCACCAGCGCCAACTATCGGCCAGATACCGCATATACATGTAAACAGCTCCAGTTCTTCTCATTCCGCTGGGTCTCTATCGGGGAGGAAGGGAGGGCCTTTAATTTATATATTCACCGGGTAAGTATATTCAAAAATTTATTTTATAATCAAAATATCATTTTTAAATATTAAACTTAGCCGGTGAATATATAATAGCTGATTCACACCCATGGTGGTGGGTAGAGACCAGTATTAATACAGTTTACGGCGTATATGCTTAGAGTTTTTGACAGTTATATCATAACAAAACCCAAATAAATATAGGTACCTGGTAAGGAAGCTGACTCTGACGATTACTCTGCCTTGTTAGTCCGCTTTCCTCACGAAGCCCAGCCATCCTCTTAGGATGCTGAAAGACTCCCAGGAGCTGAAGTATCCAAGGCGACAACCCATACAACAGTACCTCATCAAAACCCTTAATCTGGGCGCTCTCAAGAAATGACATTTGACCACCCGCCAAATCAACCAGGATGCGAAAGGCTTCTTAGCCTTCCGTACAACCCAAAACAAGATTAAAAACATTTCAAGAGACAGATTAAAAGGATATTGGAATTAAGGGAATGTAGTGGTAGAACCCTCACCCACTACTGCACTCGCTGCAACGAATGGACCCAGTGTGTAGCAGTCCTCATAAAGAGTCTGGGCATCTTTTAAGTAAAATGACGCGAATACCGACTTGCTTCTCCAAAAGGTCGCGTCCATAATACTTCGCAGAGATCTGTTTTGCTTAAAGGCCACGGAAGTTGCTATAGCTCTTACTTCGTGCGTCTTAATCTTAAGCAAGCAACGGTCTATTTCACTCAAGTGAGAATGAGCCTCTCGGATTAAAAATCTAATAAAATACGACAAAGCATTCTTTGACATAGGCAATGATGGCTTCTTAACTGAGCACCACAAGGCCTCAGATCCACCTCGTAAGGATTTGGTACGAGCTAAATAAAACTTAAGAGCTCTAACTGGACACAGTACTCTTTCAAGCTCGTTGCCTACGATCTCTGACAGGCAAGGTATATCAAATGACTTAGGCCAAGGACGAGAAGGCAGTTCATTTTTGGCCAAGAAACCAAGCTGAAGTGAACATGTGGCTTTATTTGTGGAAAAGCCGATGTTCCTACTGAAGGCATGGATCTCACTGACCCTTTTAGCCGAAGCCAAGCACACTAAGAAAAGTGTCTTAAGGGTGAGATCCTTCAGGGAGGCTGAATGTAATGGCTCAAACCTGTCGGACATTAGGAACCTTAGGACCACGTCTAAGTTCCATCCAGGAGTTGCCATACGACGCTCCTTAGAGGTCTCGAAAGACTTAAGGAGATCTTGGAGATCTTTATTATTGGAAAGATCTAAGCCTCTATGTCTGAATACAGACACCAACATGCTCCTGTAGCCCTTAATAGTGGGCGCTCAGAGGGAGCGAACATTTCTCAGATGTAGGAGAAAGTCTGCGATTTGGGCTACAGAGGTACTGGAAGAGGAAATAGATGCTGACTTGCACCAGTCTCTAAAGACTTCCCACTTTGACTGGTATACTTTGATGGTAGAAGCTCTCCTAGCTCTCGCAATCGCTCTGGCTACCTCCTTCGAAAAGCCTCGAGCTCTTGAGAGTCTTTCAATAGTCTGAAGGCAGTCAGACGAAGCGCGGGGACGCTTTGATGAAGATCCCTTACATGGGGCTGCCGTAAGAGATCCATCCTTAGAGGAAGACTCCTTGGAACGTCTACCAGCCATTGAAGTACCTCTGTGAACCACTCTCTCGCGGGCCAGAGGGGAGCAACCAACATCAACCTTGTCCCTTCGTGAGAGGCGAACTTCTGCAGTACCTTGTTGACGATCTTGAACGGTGGGAATGCGTACGCGTCCAGGTGAGACCAGTCCAGTAGAAAAGCATCTACGTGGGTCGCCTCTGGATCTGGGACTGGTGAGCAATAGGTCGGGAGCCTTTTGGTCAACGAGGTGGCAAAGAGGTCTATGGAGGGTTGACCCCAAGTCACCCAAAGACTCTTGCACACGTCCTTGTGGAGGGTCCATTCCGTGGGGATCACCTGACCTCTCCGACTGAGACAGTCTGCCAAGACGTTCAAGTCCCCCTGGATGAGTCTTGTCAACAGGGAGATGCCTCGATTTTTTGACCAGATGAGGAGGTCCCTTGCGATGACGAACAGTGTGTGGGAGTGAGTGCCTCCTTGCTTGGAGATGTACGCCAATGCTGTGGTGTTGTCTGAATTGACCTCTACCACTTTGTTTCGAAGAATGCTCTCGAAACTCATCAAGGCCAAGTGAACCGCTAATAGCTCCTTGCCGTTGATGTGCATGCTCTTCTGAACCGAAGTCCAAAGACCCGAACATTCCCGACCGTCCAGAGTCGCTCCCCAACCCAAATCCGACGCGTCTGAGAACAACACGTGGTTTGGGTTCTTGACTGCCATGGACAGACCCTCTCTCAGACTTATGTTGCTGTCCCACCAGTTCAGGCATGCTTTTACTGGCTCGGAGACCGGGATTGATACAGCTTCTAAAGTCTTGCTCTTGTTCCAGTGTGAATCTAGATGGAACTGGAGAGGGCGAAGGTGAAGTCTCCCTAGCGAGACAAACTGCTCCAGGGATGACAGTCCCTACGAGGCTCATCCAACTTCTTACTGAACAACGGTCTTTTTTCAGCATGAGTCGGACTTTGAGCAGGGCTTGCTCTATTCGGGTGGCAGACGGAAAAGCCTGAAAAACTAGACTGCGAATCTCCATCCCCAAATAGAGAATCGTCTGGGATGGAATCAGTTGAGACTTTTCTAAGTTTACCAACAGTCCCAACTCCTTTGCCAGACCCAACGTCCAGTGAAGGTCCTGCAGACAGCGATGACGGGACGATGCTCTGAGAAGCCAGTCGTCCAAGTACAGGGAGGCTCGAATTCCCGATAAATGAAGGAACTTTGCCACATTCCTCATGAGCCTCGTAAACACGAGAGGAGCAGGGCTGAGGCCGAAGCACAGTGCTCGAAACTGGTACACCACATTCCTGTAAACAAACCTCAGATACGGTTGAGAATCCGGGTGTATAGGAATGTGGAAGTACGCATCCTGCAGGTCGAGAGAGACCATCCAGTCTCCCTCTCTGACCGCTGCTAAGACAGACTTCGTGGTCTCCATCGTAAATTTTTTTTTCGTAACAAAAACGTTGAGCGCACTGACGTCCAGCACTGGCCTCCAACCTCCCGTATGCTTTGGGACTAGGAAGAGACGGTTGTAAAATCCCGGTGATTGAAGGTCCGAGACTTTCACCACCGCTCCCTTCACTAGCAACAGAAACACCTGGTGATGTAGAGCTTGTCTCCTTGACTCCTCTCGATACCTGGGAGAGAGGTCTAGAGGCACTGTTACTAGAGGAGGTATGCGTACAAAAGGTATTTTGTACCCCTCCTTGAGCAACAACACAGACTCTTGGTCTGCACCCCTCATCTGAAGGAACCTCGTCCGACAATTGATGAGTCTCAAGCAAGGGAGAGACCTGCCGTGGTGGCAATGCTTGACAAGCAAAGTCCACACGCAAAGGAGCATCAGTAGCAGTCAAGGACGCTACGTCATGTAACTGCTTAAAGGACTGACCAGCAACAACAACAGGACCGTGAGGACGCTCGACGTCAAGTCGAGACTGCCTTGACTGCCTAGATTGAGCAGTTAAAACAACCCTTGACTGCGGTGCTTGACGCTCAACGTCAAAACAAGGCAACTGAGCTGGTTGGCGAACGTCCTGAACGTCAACACGAGCATGCGGCAGCGGCTGAACGTCAACACGAGACTGCGGCAGCGGCTGAAAGTCAACACGGGACTGCATCGAGTGAGGCTCCAAGTCACGTGACTGACGTGACTTTGTAACGTCAACAGGACGAGTAAAGGCTCGTTTGGGCGGCTGAAGGCCAGGATCTCGATCAGCGTAACGGCGAGGATTATCGTGAACCTGCTCAACGGTAAACTCCTCCATAAGGGAGGCAAGCTTATTCTGCATATCCTGCAGGACAACCCATTTAGGATCAACGGGAGTCGGTACGGGCCGAGACGATGGTAACGTCTGTGACGGCAAAACATTGCCTTTACTGAGACTCTCGGAGCCCGTGTTACGCTTTCGTTTAAGCGGCGAGCAGTCTTCCGATGACTGCACAGGGTCAGAGCTGTCCCAATGGCTACAGCCAGGATGCTGGACCTGTCCTGAAGGGACTGACTTCTGCTTTAAGGGTCTAGAAACTTTGCTCCAAGGTTTCTTTCGCGAGAAGCCTTCGGAAGACGAGGAGAAAACCGCCTCGCTCGTCTTATGGTAGGGGCGGTCTTGACGAGACACGCCCGAAACCATAGAGGGAACGTCTGTTCGTTGGTTAGAGCCTCTCGTCCCCATAAGTCCTACGACATTACTTCACCCTGGTGCATGGGAGCTTGAAAGAGGTCTCGGACTAGGAGAACGACAAGCACGAACAGACGAACCCTCGGTCGCAACACTAAAAACACTTTGCACACTAATCACTTTATCCCCACGATTTTCTAATGTGGCACTCTAACACTTTAACACATTCACATCCGCCATGAGTTGATTACGGTCCGCTGCCAAAGACTCAACTCTCTTGCCCAACGCTTGAATGGCAAGCAACATATCCCGCATGGATGGTTCATGAGGGCTAGTAGAAGGTTCAGGAACAACTACTACAGGGGAAGGATTAGGTTCAGGGGCATGGGAGGAGGAAAAATCTAATGATCTAGAGGAGCTTCTCCTCACCCTATCTCTCTCAAGCTTACGAGAATACTTATCAAACTCCACCCAGTCGAATTCCGAAAGTACCACGCACTCATCACACCGATCTCCTAATTGGCAGGTTTTACCCCGGCAATTAGAACACACGGTATGTGGGTCGAGAGAGGCCTTTGGAAGACGTTTGTTACAATCCCTAGCATTACATTTACGAAATTTAGGAATCGGAGAAGGGTCAGCCATTTTCAAAAGTCAAAGAAAATCCAAAAACAATCCAAAGTCATCAACAATAAACGCTATCCAAAAAAGGGTTCAAGAGTTTTAATTGAAGAGAAAAACACCTGCACTGCGAAAGCTCAAAACCAAAAAGAAGTACTTCACCAAGAAAGACGAAAAACTCCAGGTCAACAGCGAGTAACGGAATCAACTTGTCGACAAGACCGACAGAGAAGAACAGGAGCTGTTTACATGTATATGCGGTATCTGGCCGATAGTCGGCGCTGGTGGGCACACCCGCAACCTTCATGGCGATCGCTCGCGAGTTTTTGTGTTTCTGTCGAGCTGTCCGAGACGTCAGCTATTATATATTCACCGGCTAAGTTTAATATTTAAAAAGAGATTATTAGCTATGTATATATAACTGCCAGGTAAGTTCTTTTCATAAAAATAACATTTATTTTAATGTTGTTACTGTTTAGGAATATTTTATTTTTCCTTGTTTCCTCATAGGGCTATTTTCCCTATGTTGAAGCCCCTGGGATTATAGCATGATGCTTTTCCAACTAGGGTTGTAGCTTAGCAAGTAATAATAATAATAATAATAATAATAATAATAATATCATCTAGCTGAAAGACTTTTTAGCGACGTATAAGTACCCCCAGGATGTAGCGGGGTAGACCAACCAACCCCTAACACACACACACCGGTGAAATGTCTTCACTTTTTAATTACAGGCTGGCAAAATTGACATTTGTTCTGACACAAATACAAACCCTTTCTCTCTTTACAGTGCTGCCTCACCCTTAGGTGAGTGGAAGTTCTAAAGCAACTGGCTGATTTCTGACACGGGGTGTAATTATGTGCTTCGCACGAGCTTAATAGACACACCCTGACACCATACTAACTCTCAGAATGTGTGAGAGAGCTAACGGCTGGGCAATTGATGTAATTGTGTGTGAACTGAGCACTGTGACTTGACCAAGTAAGTAATTGTTTGGAATTTAACCTAGCCATTGCGCAGAGGAAGGGGACGTAACAAATACACATCATATTTTAGGCTACACAAGGGATATGGTTTTAACTGCACACAGAGGTGGTCTGCTTGCAGAGTTCCACGTGTGCTGTGTCCCGAGAAAAGAAGATGAAAGGAGAGAGGCCAGTTACTGTACCGTTCATCCCAGACTAATCTCAGAAAAGGCTGCTCTTGATCAACTGCTAGAGGAGTCTAGCTAGAGAAGAAGCCTTCATGGAGGGAGCTGGAGCAGCCTGTAAGATTGCCTTCCTCCTGGCACTCTTCAACCACTTTGAATAAGGCAAAGCTGTACTGATCCAAGGGGGGTATCTGAGTGCCATAGACAAGGTCAGGACCGTGTCATTACCCTGTCAGCAATTCTCTTGGGAAGCGGGAAGGTAGCTAAACAGCTGATGAAGGGAAAGTCCCCCTTGAAAGGGAGAGCAGCCCAGCACCTTGAGAGGTTAACTCTGCCTCAGAAGGGGAAAGTTGTCCAACCCCTGGAGGCGGACCTCGGGGCAGTGCTCTCTGCTTCCTGTCAATAAGCCTTGTTCAAGTTGGAGGTCGGCAAACATAGCCTAGGCTAGTTTCTGGGTTCACCCCAAAGGGATACCCCAAATCTGTCACTGATGAAGGGAAATTCTCCCTCGGAAGGGAAAGCAGCCTAACATTTGGGAAGGTTAACTCTCCCTCGGAAGGGAAAGTTGTCCAACCCCCGGAGGCAGACCTCAGGGCAGTACTCTGTGCTTCCCATCAAAAAACCTTGTTCAAGCTGAATGTCGGCACTGAGAGCTACCTGTGAAACAAAGTCGAAGATAGTTTGTGGGTTCACCCCAAAGGGATCCCCCGAATGTACCCGCTACTGTCCTCATTCCTACGCTTGAGCATGAAGAACAAAGGAGTAGAAATAGTGTGTTGCAGAGACTGTACCACTCTCGGCAGGGACTTCGTCCTTTTAAGTGAAAGGTCATAGTCAGCGTGTTGATCAGGAGCTGCCACAGGCGCAGTACTGTGACAGGGCAGGTAGAGCAGATTCCACAGGAACGAACGGCTCTGCTCTTCTACGTCAGCTGACTTAGCCAAAAAAGAAGCATGGATTTGCTAGCTGAGGAAATAAAATAAATTATGAAAGAGACATTCACGTAGGAGGTTCACCTAACCCGCGCAAGGGGATAGTGTCCCGGAGAGAACAGAATCTTAATAAGGAATGGGTGCTCCCTTCGCCGACCATCATTGTCGTGAGAAGGAGAGCGGCAGCGTAAGAACTGTAAAACAAAGGATTTCAATTAATTAATCCGCTGACAAAACAAACTACTTGGGAGAACCACTCAATCCTCTGGGGTTCCCCGAGAGGGAGCGGACAAGCTACAGACTATGCACTCCCTCCAGCGGCTAAGTATGGCCGTCAGCCCATTGCCACATAAAGAAGTGTGGAGTTAAGAGCTGAAAATTACAAATAGAAAATTATTTCAACATAACTGCTGAAGAAAACCATTCGGAAGAGTAACCTAACCCATGTAATGGGAAAGGTGTTCCCCCGCAGAGTATCTGCCAACCACTCATGTAATGAGGGAAAGCGGCACTGTCAGTGAGGAAGAGCAAGACCGACGTTAAGTTGTGGACAGGGCATAAGCAGTCTTCCTTCAAGAACTTGCGGGAGAGAGTGACGTTACCATCTGAACGGAGAAGGAGTAGCCACATGATGACGACTCCCTTATGGCGGAGGCCGGAGTCACTCGAAGTGCCACCTGCCTACGGGTTATCCGTTGTCCAAGGGGGTAAGATCGTATAAGAATGTTCTCCACCCTTGAGAACCTGCCGCACTACGTAGTCACAAAATCAGCAACAATTGCTGAAAAAAGCTTAAATATATATAAAAACATTACAAGAATGTTTTCATATAAATAAAACGAAAAAACATAAGTTTAAGAATAAGAAAAGAAAAAATGAGTCAAATGGCCGGTAAGTTGGAGCAGAGAGAGAGAGACATGTCTTGCCCCAAACCAAAAGCAAAGTGGGTGCTCAGCCCAGGTGTGTGAGTGAGCGGCGTAACCTGTTACCCCCACCCCTCTTGCTAACCAGCACTTGGGGTGGTTATCACTTGCTAAAAGTATTACGGCACGTCTTTCACCCATGCCGAAAGTAGTATCCCCTATAAATAGCAAAGGTTTGTATAGAGTGATGGGACAAATTTGTTCTAATATTGTTACTATTCTTAAAATATTTATATTTAATTGTTCAATAATTCTTGTATAGTTTATTTATTTCCTTTCCTCAATGGGATATTTTTCCTGGTGGCACCCTTGGGTTTACAACAGCCTGCTTTTCCAGCTAGGGTTGTAGCTTGGTTAATAATAATAATAATTATAATAATAATAATAATAATAATAATAATAATATAAAAACTTATGAACTGAGTCAAAGGATAAGGTACAATGACATTCAATCAAGAAGGGGCCAAACCTTTGGATAGCTACTTTTGGAGTATGCAGCTTGGCAACAGACTCTGTGGACTGACTAGCTGCAAAAGTACTCCTTTCCGAGAGCATGGTAAAAGAACTAAACTCCAAAGAGATGGTCTAACTTCTGATTTTGTAACCAGTAAGTTTGACACTCTGAATGAGGAATGACAGCTCCGTCAGGAAAAGTTGACTCTGTTGTAAATAGAAGACGAAACTCAAAGTCGAGCGGCATCTTGTGTTTGGTTATGATGTGTGCGTATGGTAAAAATATTGAAACCTTATTGCTTGCTTTGTTTCAAGATAAGCTAATTAACTGCGATTTGGAATTCATACATCCTTCTAGAAAGGCATGTGTCAGTAGGTGACTATCATAGATTCTATTGTGCAGACGTGCAGTGGTTGTTGTTCGTCATATTTTGAGGTTATTGGCCAGTTGCAAGGACATTACAATGGAATTCCAAAAGTCGTTCATAGGTTTCTGAGTGAACAGATTGATCACCAACTGTCAAAGTCTGCAAATTCTAATTATATTTAAGGAAAGTGGAGTGGTTTACCAAAAGGTTATGGTAATATTTGCCAATTTACTCCTTTTAATTTTATATAATTAGTAATCAATACCAAAATACTATCCCATGAGGCTAACGTGCGTGGCGAACGTAGTCCGCTTGCCAGAACACTGGAGTGGTGAGCTAATGTTTATTTGCAAACGAAGCAAGTATACGGCAGAGTAAAAACCAATAGATAATTAGCTCAAGTAAAAAGGTATTTGTAATAATATTATGATGAAGACTGTTATGTACAACTCGACTCCATAAAAAATGAGATGGAAAATCACGTTTTCTATGCGTCTGAGTCTGGTAAACAAAACCTTCAGCGTTTTGACCATGTTTCATTACTATTATTCGATTTTTACTATGGTAACTTTTCGTTATCACGATGATTGGTGTGTTTAGGATAGAGAGCTTATCTTCTTTTATCCATTTTCTGCATTCTCCTACCAAAAAACATCAATTTCCCACCCTGGAACCCCATTATTGTAGTTATTAAGTAGGGTCCTGTATCTCTAAATAAGATTATTTGTGGCAAAAATGAAGGTGAAACTTTTTGAAAACTCACCCTGCTAGAAAAATGATATTTTAATTATAAAATAAATTTTTGAATATACTTACCTGGTGAATATATAATAGCTGCTGCTCCAGCGGCTCGACAGAAAAACACACAAAAACTCGCGAGCGATCGCTATGAAGGTTGCGGGTGTGCCCACCAGCGCCAACTATCGGCCAGATACCACACATGCATGTAAACAAGCCTCAATTCTTCTCGTCCCGCTGCGTCTCTATTGGGGAGGAAGGGAGGGCCTTTAATTTATATATTCACCGGGTAAGTATATTCAAAAATTTATTTTATAATTAAAATATCATTTTTAAATATTTAACTTAGCCGGTGAATATATAATAGCTGATTCACACCCAAGGCGGTGGGTGGAGACCAGAGTTAATTAAGTTTACAGCGTATATGCTTAGAGTTTTTGACAGTTATCAATATAACAAAACCCAAATATATAGGTACCTGGTAAGGAAGTTGACTTAGACGATTACTCTGCCTTGTAAGTCTGTCTTCCTCACGAAGCCCAGCGATCCTCTTAGGATGCTGAAAGACTCCCAGGAGCTGAAGTATCAAGGGCTGCAACCCATACAAACAGGACCTCATCAAACCCCTAATCTGGGCGCTCTCAAGAAATGACTTTGACCACCTGCCAAATCAACCAGGATGCGAAAGGCTTCTTAGCCTTCCGTACAACCCAAAAAACAATGTTAAAAACATTTCAAGAGACAGATTAAAAAGGATATTGGAATTAGGGAAGTGTAGTGGTAGAACCCTCACCCACTACTGCACTCGCTGCAACGAATGGACCCAGTGTGTAGCAGTCCTCGTAAAGAGTCTGGACATCTTTTAAGTAAAATGACACGAACACTGACTTGCTTCTCCAAAAAGTCGCGTCCATGATACTTTGCAGAGATCTATTTTGCTTGAAGGCCACGGAGGTTGCTATAGCTCTAACTTCGTGCGTCTTAACCTTAAGCAAACATCGGTCTTTCTCATTCAAGTGAGAATGAGCTTCTCGTATTAAAAATCTGATAGAATATGACAAAGCATTCTTTGACATAGGCAATGATGGTTTCTTAACTGAGCACCATAATGCCTCAGATTTACCTCGTAATGACTTAGTACGAGCTAAATAGAACTTAAGAGCTCTAACAGGACATAATACTCTTTCCAGTTCGTTGCCTACGATCTCTGATAAGCAAGGAATATCAAAAGATTTAGGCCAAGGACGAGAAGGCAGTTCATTTTTGGCCAGGAAACCAAGTTGAAGAGAACAAGTGGCTTTTTCTGTAGAAAAGCCGATGTTCTTACTGAAGGCATGAAGTTCACTGACCCTTTTAGCCGAGGCCAAGCACACTAGGAAAAGTGTCTTGAGAGTGAGATCCTTCAGGGAGGCTGAATGTAATGGCTCAAACCTGTCTGACATGAGGAACCTTAGGACCACGTCTAAGTTCCATCCTGGAGTTGCCAAACGACGTTCCTTAGAGGTCTCAAAAGACTTAAGGAGATCTTGGAGATCTTTATTGTTGGAAAGATCTAAGCCTCTATGCCGAAAGACCGAAGCCAATATGCTCCTGTAGCCCTTGATTGTGGGAGCTGAAAGGGAGCGAACCTTTCTCAGATGTAAGAGAAAATCAGCGATTTGGGCTACAGAGGTACTGGACGAGGACACAGATGCTGACTTGCACCAGTCTCGAAAGACTTCCCACTTCGACTGGTATACTCTAATGGTAGAAGCTCTCCTCGCTCTTGCAATCGCACTGGCTGCCTCCTTCGAAAAGCCTCGAGCTCTTGAGTGTCTTTCGATAGTCTGAAGGCAGTCAGACGAAGAGTGGGGAGGTTTTGGTGTACATTCTTTACGTGGGGCTGACGTAACAGATCTACCCTTAGAGGAAGACTTCTTGGAAAGTCTACCAGCCATCGAAGTACCTCGGTGAACCACTCTCTCGTGGGCCAGAGGGGAGCAACCAACGTCAACCTTGTCCCTTCGTGAGATGCGAACTTCTGCAGTACCTTGTTGACAATCTTGAATGGTGGGAATGCATATAAGTCCAGATGAGACCAATCTAGGAGAAATGCGTCTATGTGTATTGCTGCTGGGTCTGGGACTGGAGAGCAATAGATTGGAAGTATCTTGATCATCGAGGTTGCAAAGAGGTCTATGGTGGGTTGACCCCAAGTCGCCCAAAGACTCTTGCACACGTTCTTGTGGAGGGTCCATTCCGTAGGAATTACCTGACCCCTCCGACTGAGGCAGTCTGCTAAGACGTTCAAGTCGCCCTGGATAAACCTCGTTAACAGGGAGATGCCTCGATCTCTTGACCAAATGAGCAGGTCCCTTGCGATCTCGTACAGCGTGAGGGAGTGGGTGCCTCCTTGCTTGGAGATGTACGCCAAGGCTGTGGTATTGTCGAAGTTGATCTCTACCACTTTGTTTCGAAGGAGACTCTCGAATTTCATCAAGGCCAAGTGGACTGCCAAAAGCTCCTTGCCGTTGATATGCATGCTCCTCTGACTTGAGGTCCACAGACCTGAGCATTCCCGACCGTCCAGGGTCGCACCCCAACCCAAATCTGACGCGTCTGAGAATAGTACGTGGTTTGGGTTCTGAACTGCTAGGGAAAGTCCCTCTCTCAGACTGATATTGTCGTTCCACCAATTCAGGCATGCCTTTACTGGTTCGGAGACCGGGATTAAAACCGTCTCTAACGTCTTGTCCTTCTTCCAGTGAAAGGCTAGATGGAACTGGAGAGGTCGAAGGTGTAGCCTTCCTAGCGAGACAAACTGCTCCAGGGATGATAGAGTTCCTACTAGACTCATCCAATTCCTGACTGAGCACCGTTCTCTCTTCAACATCAGTTGGACTTTGAGCAGGGCTTGCTCTATTCGGGTGGCAGACGGAAAAGCCCGAAAAACTGGACTGCGAATCTCCATCCCTAAATACAGTATAGTTTGGGATGGAATCAGCTGGGACTTTTCTAGGTTGACCAAAAGTCCCAATTCCTTGGTCAGATCCAATGTCCAATGAAGATCCTGCAGACAGCGATGACTGGACGAGGCTCTGAGAAGCCAGTCGTCCAAGTACAGGGAGGCTCGGATTCCCGATAAATGGAGGAATTTTGCTACATTCCTCATAAGCCTCGTAAACACGAGAGGAGCAGGACTTAGGCCAAAGCACAGGGCCCGAAACTGGTATACCACATTTTTGAAAACAAACCTCAGAAACGGTTGGGAATCTGGGTGTATAGGGATGTGGAAGTACGCGTCTCTTAGGTCGAGAGAGACCATCCAGTCTCCCTTTCTGACCGCTGCTAAGACTGATTTCGTGGTCTCCATGGTGAACTTTGTTTTCGTAACAAAGACGTTGAGCGCACTGACGTCTAGCACCGGTCTCCAACCTCCTTTCTTCTTCGGGACTAGGAAGAGACGGTTGTAAAACCCCGGTGATTGAAGGTCCGAGACTTTCACCACCGCTCCTTTCTCTAGCAATAGAGACACTTCTAGGTTTAGGGCTTGTCTCTTTGACTCCTCTTGGTACCTGGGAGAGAGGTCGATGGGGGAAGTCGCTAGAGGAGGTTTGCGTACAAATGGAATTTTGTACCCCTCTCTGAGCAACCGAACAGACTGTTGGTCTGCGCCCCTCTTCTCCCAGGCCTGCCAGAAGCTCTTCAATCTGGCTCCTACTGCTGTCTGAGGCTGTGGGCAGTCAGACTCTGCCACGTGAGGACTTGGCTCCTCTCTTCGTTCCTCTCTTTCCCTCGGCACGAGTACTTCCCCTGCTGGGAGCTCTGCCACAAAAGGGCGGGATAAATCTGGACGCCGGAGTGTCGATCCTGGGTCTAGCAGAAAAGGATGTAGAAGGAGTCCCTTTGCGAGCAGAGGACGCCACCAAGTCATGGGTGTCCTTCTGCACAAGTGAAGAAGCTATGTCCTTAACCAATTGTTGCGGGAACAAAAACTTTGATAAGGGAGCAAAGAGCAGTTCTGATCTCTGACAGGGAGTAACTCCTGCCGAAAGAAAAGATTAAAGGGACTCTCGCTTCTTTAAGACTCCCGACGTAAAAGAGGAGGCGAGCTCATTGGAACCATCGCGGATGGCTTTATCCATACAGGACATTATCAGTAAGGAGACATCTCTATCAGCCGATGAGATTTTCCTACTTAAGGCTCCCAAAGACCAGTCAAGTAAGTTGAAAACTTCAAAGGCTCTGTATACGCCTTTCAGCAGATGGTCAAGGTCCGAGGAGGACCAACTAATCTTCGAGCGTCTCATGGCTAGGCGGCGGGGAGAGTCTACGAGGCTTGAGAAGTCACCCTGGGCAGAGGAAGGGACTCCCAAGCCGAGAACTTCTCCCGTGGCATACCAGACGCTCGATCTAGACGAGAGCTTTGACGGAGGGAAGGCAAAGGCCATCTTCCCCAAACTCCTCCTGGTCTCCAACCAGTCGCCTAAAAGTCGTAAAGCTCTCTTGAAAGAGCGAGAGAGCACTAGCTTTGTAAAGGCTGGCATGTTAGCAGGTAAGCCTAGAGCAAACTCCGACGGTGGCGAACGAGGAGCAACAGTGACGAAGTGATCGGGAAAAAGCTCCTTGAAAATTAACATGACTTTCTTAAAGTCCATTGATGGAGGAACCGTTCTAGGTTCGTCTACATCCGAAGGATGATCATCATGATGAGGGTCAGCAATGTCCTCATCTGAAGGATACTCATCCGACAACTGCTGAGTAACAAGCAAAGGGGTTGGCAATGCTTGACACGCACAGTCCACACGCACTGGTGCATTAGTAACAGTCCAGGACGCTACGTCATGTAACTGCTTAACAGCCTGTGAACTGTCAACAACAACAGGAGCGGGAGGACGCTCGACGTCAACTCGAGACTGTTTTGACTGCCTAGACTGAGCAGTCAAAACAACTCTAGACTGCGGTGGTTGACGCTCAACGTCAAAACAAGTCAACTCCGCTGGTTGGCGAACGTCCTGAACGTCAACAAGAGCATTAGGAAGTGGCTGAACGTCCATATGCGGCTGAAAGTCAACACGTGACTGTATCGAGTGAGGCTCTACAAAGCGTGACTGACGTGACTTAGCTACGCCAACGTCAACAGGACGAGCAAAGGCTCGTTTTGGCGGCTGAAGGCCAGGATCTCGATGAGTTAAGCGGCGAGGATCATCGTGAACCTTATCGGTAGAATAGTCTTCCATAAGGGAGGCGAGCTTAATCTGCATGTCTTGCAGCACAACCCATTTAGGATCAACGGGAATGGGTGCGGTAAAAGACGGGGTTAACGTCTGAGATGGCACAACCTTGCCTACACCAAGATTCTCTGAGCCTGTGTAACGTTGCTGCTTAGGCGGCGAGCAGTCTTCCGATGACTGCAAAGGGTCAGAGCTGTCCCAATGGCTACAGCCAGGACGCTGGACCTGTCCTGAAGGGACCGACTTTTGCTTAAGGGGCCTAGAAACCTTGCTCCACGGTTTCTTATGCGAAAAGCCTTCGGATGACGAGGAGAAAATGGTCTCTCTCATCTTATGGTAGGGGCGATCTTGGTGAGACACGCCTGATACCATAGAGGGAACGTCTGTTCGCTGATCAAGGCCTCTCGAACCCATAAATCGTACGACATTACTTCTCCCCTGGGCTTGGGAGCTTGCAAGAGGTCTCGGACTAGGTGAACGACAGGCACGAACAGACGAACCCTCGGTCGCAACACTGTTCACAACACTTTGCGCACTAATCACTTTCCCACGATTTTCCGCTGTGGCACTCTGACACTTAAGCTCTTTAACGTCAGCCATGAGTTGATTACGATCTGTTGCTAACGATTCAACTCTTTCACCCAAGGCATGAATGGCACGTAACATGTCTCGCATCGATGGTTCCTGAGTGCCAGTATGGGGTTCAGGTACAACCACTACAGGGGAAGGATTAGGTTCAGGGGCATGTGGAGAGGAAAAATCTACTGATCTAGAGGAACTCCTCCTTACCCTATCTCTCTCTAGCTTACGAGAATACTTGTCGTATTCGAGCCAATCGAATTCCGAAAGGCCCACGCATTCCTCACACCGATCTCCTAATTGACAGGTTTTATCCCGACAATTAGAACACACAGTATGTGGGTCGAGAGAGGCCTTTGGAAGACGCCTATTGCAATCCCTAGCATTACACTTACGAAATCTAGGGGCTTGTGAAGCGTCAGCCATTTTGAATTAGTCAAAGAAAGTCCAAAAAAACAATCCAAGTCATCAACAATTAAATCTGTCCAATAAAGAGTTCAAGAGTTTAAGTTGAGGAAAAACACCTGCACTGCGAAAGCTCAAACCAAAATGAAGTACTTCACCAAATATGTTGAGAAAACTCCAGGTTATACAGCGAGTATTGATACGTCTTGTCGTCAAGGTCGACAGAGAAGAATTGAGGCTTGTTTACATGCATGTGTGGTATCTGGCCGATAGTTGGCGCTGGTGGGCACACCCGCAACCTTCATAGCGATCGCTCGCGAGTTTTTGTAAATTTTCTGTCGAGCCGCTGGAGCAGCATCTATTATATATTCACCGGCTAAGTTAAATATTTAAAAAATATATTTTCATATTGGATATCTGAGTTTGATTGAAACTAATTTTACCAGTATGAGTACATAAAGTAAGAGAGGGTTATGGTCCGGTAAGGTAAGGCTAGGTCAGGTAAGGTAAGGCTAGGTCAGGTAAGGTAAGGCTAGGTCAGATAAGATAAGGCTAGGTAAGGTAAAGCTAGATAAGGTAAGGCTAGGTAAGGTAAAGCTAGGTAAGGTAAGGCTAGGTAAGATAAGGTTAAGTGAAATAATACTTAAGGTAAAGCTAAGTAAAATAATAGTAGGTAAGGTAAGGTAAGGTAAGGCTAAGTAAAATAATAATAGGTAAGGTAAGGTTAGGTAAAGTATGGGTAGGTAATGTAAGGGTAGGTAAAGTATGGGTAGGTAAAGAACGGGTAGGAAAGTATTGGACGAGATTAAGGAGAAGGAGGAGTACACGGAGAATCTGAAAACGACGACATAGACGAAGACGACTGCGACGACAACGACGAAGAGGACCGGAACCAGCATGGACGACCACGTGGGGGGAAGACATGGCTGGTCTTCCGAAGAAGAAAACAACATGATCGAATTTGAGATGTCAACGAAAGATGAGCCCCACCTCAACGAGGCAATACATGAAAAGGTCCTCCCTTGGCGATCTCTAGAGAGTATCCGCACCAAGAGGAAGACCATCAAGTACAAGAGGAAGATTGCTGCGAGGGCGCAACTTACCATCAACAACAGCGCAACTTCGCCCCTTCGAGACCATGGCACAACATCGACGGGACTTGAAGAGGACGAGGGACCCGAAGCAACCTTTGAAGTCAACTGGAAAACATCGTCAGCTAAGGCAGAGGAGTTGTCTGCACCACCAGAGAAGGAGAAACTTAAACCAAGAAGGAGGACGGCAGACCGATCTCGACACACGGAAATTGAAGTTGTACCGAGGATGACAAGGAGCGCGACAACCAACTGCAACCCAGACGAAGCTGATGGCAACCAAGAGATGGATGGAATGGAAAGATATTTCCATTCCAACACCGTAAACAGAACTCTGAGGATCCCGGCCGAAGATTACAGTGGATCCCCTCCGTCCAGCCCTGATGGAAGTGAGGGATCACAGTCCTCCAGTGCAAGCGACAATGAACCATCTGGAGACGCTATAACACCTGATTGGATTGATGCACTGAAAGATGAAATATTTGGAAGGAGGCCGACGACAAGACCAAGACCCAGAGTAAGAGATGGAAGACAGCAGGATAGACCTATTTCAAAGAAAGTGAGGAAGAGGCAAGAGTTCGCAGTGACTCAACACGGATGGGCAAAAGATCGTGGCCGCACTGCCCAGAATGCCATCCTGAGGAAAGACCCACTAGCTCAACCGAACCTACCGCCAGGAACGGTTGAATTTTGGACGAACTTGTATAGACGACCAAGTGAAGCCAGCTCCATCGATTTTGACTTACCAACAGACCAATGCACCATCATGGAGCCCATCGAAACATCTGAAGTCGATTGGTGCAAAAGGAAGACAAGTTTAAAGACGTCGCCGGGTGACTGAGACGAGTAGAATAGCTAAGTTTTACAACTACATATTGCAGTCGAGGCTATCTAGAGTAGAATGGGCAAGAGGTAGGACTACCCTCCTGCCAAAAAAGGATGTCCCTCAAGATCCTGGGGACTTCCGCCCTATTACAGTAACATCTATAGTGACCCGAGGCTTGCACAAAATACTGGCGAAGCGATTGGCGGCGCAAGTTCCCTCTTCGGTTAGACAGAAGGGCTTCAAAGCTGAGGAGGGGGTCAGTAGCAACCTAATCTTATTAAAGGAACTAGTCAAGGAGGCAAAGATGGAGTCGAAGAATCTCTACATCTCCTTCATCGATTTTCAGAGGGCCTTCGACTCCATCAGCCACCCGGCACTTTTGGACACCATAAAAGCTGCTGACCTTGACATAACAACGACCCAGAACCTCCAAAACTTCTACCAGAGTATTAACACGGAGGCAGCTGGAATCGCAGTCAACATAACAAGAGGCTTAATGCAAGGAGACCCACTGTCCCCCTTGCTATTCAACCTTGCCCTCGATCAGGCGCTAAGAAAACTCCCCGAAGGCGTTGGGGCTACGCTCAGGGGAGAAACTATCAGGTACCTAGCGTTCGCCGACGATATCGTTGTTGTGGCAACTACAAGAGCAGAATTGACATCGGCAATTAAGACGTTACTTGATGAAGCTGGTAAGTTTGGCCTGGAATCTGGCTTAAGGAAGGGTGCCACAGCAGGGATAGTCGGCGACCGCAAGAGAAGATCTTGGTACGTTGATAGTCACCCGTTTATGTATGGAAACAACATCATCCCGGTCACAAGTCCCGACGGATTTTACAAGTATCTGGGGATTGAAGTCGGGCTTGTGGCCAACAAAAACGGAGCAAAGTTGATAGGAAAGGCCAGGACGGAGTTGGGGAATCTTCAAGTGGCGCCGTTGAAACCCCAGCAGAAGTTCTGGTCTTTGAAAAATGTGTTGATACCACGGCTGAAATACATCGCCGTTCATGGGACTTTGAAAAAGTACCACCTAACTACGGTGGACAAGGAGATCAGGAAGTTCGCCAGGAGGTGTCTTCATCTACCTGGCGACACTCCTCTTGGTGCGTTCTATGCTGGTACAGCAGTTGGAGGCCTCGGCATTTACAACTACGCCGAGGAAGTTCCCAAAAACCTGCAAGAAAGTTATAGACGACTGACAAGATCCCCGGATCCGCTGGTGGCGGGAATAGCTGCTGAGTTAGTCCTACAACATCGGGCCCCTGCTGCCAACGACTGGGGATCACGTCTTTATGAAATCGTTGACAGGTGCGGTCTGAAGGAGGCACCATACGGACTGAGGCCCAAATGGCTGGACTCTGGAACACGGCTGATGAAAGGGGGTACATTCTGTAATGCTGTCAAACTCAAATTAGGGATACTAACAACCCCAGCCCAGAGTGCAAGAGGCAGAATGCTGAGCATCCAATGCCACCTTGGCTGCAACGCCCCCGGTACCCTGCACCATATTATGCAGACGTGTCCAGCGGTCCAGCTATGGAGGATTATGAGGCACAATAAGATCAAGAGCTTCATTGAAACAAAGGCTAAAGAAGCAGGGTACAATACATTGAGTGAGCCCCAGATCTCAACGCGACAAGGGCTCCGTATTCCAGACTTGGTAGTCTGGAAGGTCAATTTGGCAATCGTCATCGACTGCCAAGTAAATGCCGATGCGAACGTCAGGTCTCTCGAGTTCTTTGATGCAGCGAAAATTAGTAAGTACAACAACACCTGCATCAAGAGCGCCGTAGAACAACTGATGGGGACAATCCCCCTAGTGAAGGCTGTTACCGGGAGACCATCAGCCTATGCCAGAGGCTTAAACTGCGAATGAATGATCTAGACTTATTAAGGGTTAAAATCTTGGAGGGCGGCTTGTCCGTATATGCCAACTATATGGGCATGTCGGGAGGAGGCGATGTCTCCTAGTGTTGTCTGCCATGAAGTTCGACCGTCCGACGTTCCTCCGGGGAGAATAAGAACTAAGACTCCTCATAGAATGGAGATGGTCGCCGGGAGAGTTTGTGGCAAAAGTTTTGTAAACATCTGTGTGTTCGCTGCAACTCTATCAGGTTTAAGGCTAGTATTAAGGAATTTGGGAAAAAACATCTTCCAGGTTCCTTGAGTAAATACCTACTAAACTTGCAAACTCCACCTTGGCAAGTGTAGGAAAGGAACCTAACCTTAGGGCGTTAAAGAGAGGTACCAGCTGGTTTAGGTAGGACGATAATTAGTTAGGAGAGAGCTCTCGAAGTAGGGTTAGGTGGAAAAAAAAATATATGGGCAAGTAAGGTAAGGAAAAGTAAGGTAAGGAAAAGTAAGGTAAGGAAAAGTAAGGTAAGGAAAAGTAAGTTAAGGGCAAGTAAGTTAAGGGCAAGTAAGGTAAGGAAAAGTAAGTTAAGGGCAAGTAAGGTAAGGAAAAGTAAGTTAAGGGCAAGTAAGGTAAGGAAAAGTAAGTTAAGCTTAGGTAAGGTAAGGTTAGGTAAGATAAGGGTATATAATGTGAGGTTAGATAATGTAAGGGAAGGGTAGGTAGAATGAGGTTAGGATAGGTAAGGATTATGCAAAG
>NC_090739.1:113172870-113180370 GCF_036898095.1 Palaemon carinicauda | reverse complement strand
GTATTGGGTTCTGTCGTTAGCCATCAGCCTCCTATCTGTGGGGTGGGTGCTTATGCCTGATGTGGCGGTTAAGTCCTAGTCTGTGGTGGAAGAGTCGCGGACAGTGTTCACAAGGGAGGGTAGGTGGTGGGCGGGGCTGTTCTAATCGCTCTCTCCTTCTTCTCCTCCTAGCCTCCTCATTTTGTCTCCTCCTCTCCTCGAAGTCCACGGTGCCATGGTGTACTGTACTCCTCCAGGTTTTCCTGTCCCTGGCTGTTTCTTCCCATGAGGAAGGATCGATGTCAGTTAGAGTCAGGGTGCACTTTAGTTGATCTTTATAGCGCATTTTCGGGGCTCCTCGTGGTCTGGTGCCCCGGGTCAGCTCTCCGTAGAATATTTTCTTTGGGAGCCTAGATGGATCTATCCTATGCACGTGTCCTATCCAGCGGAGGCGGTGGTGGATGATGGTGGCCTCCACGCTGGTCAGCGAGGCACGTTCTAAGACTTCAATGTTGGTGGTATGGCTCTCCCAGGGGATTTTCAAGATCTGCCTCAGTTTCATTTGTTGAAAGCGTTCTGGGATTTTAATATCGTTTCTATATGGCGTCCATGTTTCACATGCATACAGGAGCGTGGAGAGTACTACTGCCCTGAACACCATTATTTTGGTGGTCATTGTCAGTGCGTGGTAGTTAAATACGCTGCAGTTGAGTCGGCCAAAGGCGGAGTGGGCTGCCCTGATCCTGTTCTCCACAGCCTTTTTGCTTGTGGGAGCTGATGTTAGGATGCTCCCTAGGTAGGAGAACTGGTCCACCTGTTCTAACGGTTGGTCATTCACTGTGGTATTGAAGTTGGGGAACATCAGTCCTGGTGGATGTTGGACGAGGGTCTTGGTTTTGTCTGAGTTGACTTGCATCCCAAAACGTTCGTAGGCAGAGTTGTATGCATCAGCTAACGACTGCAGGTCCTCTGCCGTCTGACCTGGGGTGGCATTGTCGTCAGCATACTGCAGTTCTCGCACTGCACACAAGGTGGTCTTGGTTCTGGCGTGGAGTCTAGCGAGGTTGAAAGCGCCTCCATCCATGCGGAAACGTAGGTCGACTGAGGGTGTGTCTGGGGGAATCTCGTTGAGCATTGCTACGGTGTATAGCGAGAAACACGTCGGGGCCAGAACACAGCCCTGCTTCAGGCCGCCGTTGATGAGGAATGGGTCTGAAAGAGAGTTCTGGTGGCAGACTCACCCAACCATTCCGTCATTGAGGGCACGCACCAGCTTGACAAAATCGGGTGGGCAGCCATATCTTTTGAGGACAGCCCACATGGCAGGTCGAGGCACTTTGTCGAAGGCCTTTTTCAAATCCCAGCAGATGAACATTATGGGCTGTTGTTGTTCGAGGCTCTTCTCTTGTAGTTGTCGCGCACAGAAGATCATGTCTATGGTCCCGCGGGAAGGTCGAAAGCCACACTGAGATTCTGGCAGGACTTCTGCGAGAATAAGGAGGCGGTCAAGGAGAATCCGAGCGAAAATCTTACTCGCGATGCTTAGTAGTGATATTCCCCGGTAGTTGTTACAGTTCTCCCTGTCTCCCTTCTTGAAGATGGTAACGATGTTTGCATCGCGGAAGTCACTGGGGGGGTCTTGGTCTCCCATATTTTCAGTATAAGGAGCATCAAACGGTTCCTCAAGCCGGGGCCACCGTGAGTGAGTAGCTCCAACGGGATGTTGTCTGGCCCTGGGGCTTTGCCGGGCTTCATGCGCTGCAGGGCCTTGTTGAAGTCATGGATGGAGGGTGGTAGTGCCATCCAGTGACGGATGGGATGTTGCGGGGTCATTCGCAGGAGATCGTCTGGGGTGTCTGCTTGGTCATTGAGGAGGTTCTCAAAGTGAGATCTCCACCTGGCCAGGATGCCCTCACTGTCGGTGATGGTCTTGGCCCCATCTGCGTCCTTCAGGCTGCCCACTGATGACCGTGTGGGACCGAATATTTCTTTTGTTGCTGCATAGAAGCTGCGCAGGTCACGTTGGTCAGCAAAACTCTGTATTTCTGCAGCTTTTCTTTGCCACCAGGTGTTCTGGGCTTCACGGATACCTCTTTGGCAACCAGCTTCAGCCACCTTGTGAGCACATTTGTTAGCTGCTGTTGGTTGGTTTTCCAAAGTCAGGCGTGCTTGTCATTTGGTTTCAATGAGAAGAGAGATGGTAGCATCATTCTTATCAAACCAATCCTGCCGTTTCTTGGTGGTGTAGCCTAGTGTTTCCTCCGCGGCACGGGCCATGGCGTTTCTGAGGGTGGTCCAGTGGTGCTCGACAGTGGCCTGACCCACAGGGTCTGCGAGGTGTTGTTCGCAGGCTTCCTTGTAGTTCTGTGCCACCTGTGGGTTACGGAGCTTACTACAATCAAAACGTTGGTGTGGTACGCTGTCAGGTGCCCCTCTGGGTGGTCGCAGGGTCGTCACGGAGAGTCGGGAGATGAGGAGTCTGTGGTCCGTCCAGCAGTCGTCCGCTCCGGGCATGGATCGGGTGATGCGGACGTCTCCTCGGTCTCTGGCTCTGGTCAGGACGTAGTCCAGGGTGTGCCCGTGTCCAGACCGCGGGTGTCTCCATGTGGTCTTTTGTCGCTTTGGTAACTGGAAGATGGTGTTGGTTACCACAAGTTGGTGTTCTGCACACAGACCCAGTAGGAGTTGGCCATTGGCGTTGCAATTTCCAATGCATTGGTGGCCGATGATTCCCTCCCACAGGCGATGGTCTTTGCCTACTCGGGCATTAAAGTCGCCAAGCACAATGAGCTTGTCATTGGCGGGCACTGCCTGGATGGTGCGGTCGAGCTGGGTGAAGAAGGCAGCTTTGTTATCATCGGTTGAGGTCATAGTCGGGGCGTAGACAGAGATCAGGGTGAGATGTCTGTCCCGCGTGATGGGGATGCGGACAGTCATCAGGCGCTCACTGATGGCCTTGGGAGCGAGGTTGTGCTGCTGCACTAGCTGGGAACGGATGGCGAAGCCGACACCGTGGATGCGAGGCTCCTCTAGGGCCTTGCCTTTCCAGAAGATGGTGTAGCCTGTTCCAGCTTCCCTGATGTTGCCCTCTTCGGGTAGTCTGGTCTCACTAAGAGCCGCCACATCAACATTGAAGCGGGCTAGCTCCTTGCAGATGAGGGCTGTACGTCATTTCGGGTGGTTGGTGTTCGTCACGTCTTGGAGGGTGCGGATGTTCCACGCACCTAAGGTTAATATTTTTTTCTTGTTATTTCGACCGCATTAGTGGGATGTCCGCCAGCCGCGGTGAGCTGACCAGACGGGTTTGCCGTGTCCGATGTTTACCCCACCTTTTCTAGGGGCCTCCCCATGTGGGGTGGGCTGCGGTGTCCTCAATAGGCCAGCCCAGTCACGGGTCCAGCTGCCGAACTCTGGTGTCACGGCACCGTCACCAGAGAGCGACTGAATCTTAGACTCGCCGCCTGAGTGCAGTCGTGGGCTAAGGGCTTCCAGCTATCCAGGCCTGCCCCCTTCACCCACGGTGCTGTCGCCTCAGGACTTGCTGGTGGTGATGATGATGATGATGGTGAGAAAGAGATGAAGAAGGGTGGAGGAAACGACAGAATGCCAGTAGCTAGGTATATTGTTTTGGGTGGTCGTGGCTTTGCAACGGCCACGCACACACACTTGGCCCACATCATTTTCACCGCGGCTCAAGACATATGAGACAGGCGGCTTCTCCGATGTTGGTTGCATCGGGCTGCCGGGTTCTTGTTATGTCAAGGCCCGCCTTGTTGCCTGCCCGACAGGCATTGCCCTCTTCCGCCAGCGCTGGGAAGCTCCGCCGTTGTGGTCTTGTTTGGTTTGATTTTGGAGTTTTCCTTCTCCTAGCCTTTGCCTATCTTAAAATAAAGGAGAAGGCCTATAGGGATCCAGTCTTGGTCTGGTCTCTCAGAACTGGCCTTAGCGGTATGGTTGAGCCTGCCAGGGTGGATAAACTACCCCACCGCCATTGCCCAGCCCATCATTGAGACACTCAAGCCCCTCTACTGCAGCAGAGTGCTGGACCATCAGAGGGGTATGTATATATATATATATATATATATATATATATATATATATATATATATATATATATATATATATATATATATATACATACATACTTCCATACATATGACTGTGTGTATGTCTGTGGTGACTTGGTGTTAGTACGCGTAAGATTGTTAGCAGTTTTCCAAATGAGAGATGTAATTCAAAGAAAAAAATACCAACGATCGGAACTAAAAATTGACATAACGTATCCTTAGATTTTGGGAAAAACATTATATTAGGTTTGATTACTTTATAGGGAATGAACCCTTTTGTATTATGGATCAAACTACATGCCAGCTACATATTAATGAAATTTAAGGAAACAAATCATATATTCCATAGAAGAAACTGTTATAATTTATTAGCAAGTGAAGTCTATTTTAGTTTCTGCTTCGTAATTTCCAACACATTAGGCGGGTTTGGGTTGAAGGCCGATCTTTGGAATGAGAAAAGTGTCATTGCCGCTATTTATAAGTATCATCCTTACGAAACTGGATTATAGTAACGCCATTGAGATATTTCTATATAGTCTTAAACACTCAAATATTAAAATTCTTGCATTGCTCTTGGCATGACGTTGCAATTTACTAACATTATATTTAGTGAATAGAGTTGTTTGATAATCTAAATGCATATTAGATATGTTTTAGAAGAAATAATCTTTCAAAAATTTTCCAATCTAAGAATATGGTACGTAATGTTATCGCTAGAAATAAGTAGACTTTATTAAAGTAGATTCCCTAGAAAGAGAAACGAAAAAATAATAAAACATATTCGAAATTGTCATAAGGGTTATCCAAGTAGTAAGAATTATAATAAAGTAAATCGCAATTACTCTAATTACTAAAATGTTTATAATTCAGGCAATTAAAGCTTATATAATATAATAGAAAAACCTTTGACATAAAACTAGAAATTGAATAGTAAATGGATACCTCTGGAATATTATGAAGATATTCTGCAAGAACATTATGCAACTAAGTCAACAATAAAGATAACATGTTTTAATCTCATGACTATCAAAGTAAGTAATTTAAAAGGTAATGTACTTAAGCATATTATAGCCATTATTTTCCCTATGCGGTTTGAAAGTAGACATTCGTCTTAAGATATAAAGGCCACTCATGAATGGCAGAGGCAAGGGACAATGACATTGTCCTATCAAGCAGGACAATGCCCTAGAAACTGATCACATACACATACGATCAGTGCCCAAGCCCCCTCTCCACCCAAGCTAGGACCAAGGAGGGTCAGGTAATGGGTGTTGATGACTCAGAAGATAGACATATAGGCTCCCCAAAATCCCCCATCCTTAGCTGACAAGGATGATAAGGTTACAGCGAACAAACGAACTAACGAGTTTGAGCGGGACTCGAACCATAGTCTGGCGATCACCAGGCAATGACGTTTCAAACAAGACACAAGAATCATAAAGTAATCGTACAGTCACGATTACAAAGGAAAGAAGACATGAATCAGTTAATATAACCAATTTTCTATCAACAGCATGGTCATTATTATCGTTACAAATATTGTTATTGTTGTTGTTTTTTATTCATAATGGCTAAACATTATGAGGGTACACTCGAGCACACTATTCTATCGTATTTCCCTTCCTCTTGTTTTGTTATGTTTTCATAGTTTATATAAAAAATATCTATTTCAATGTTCTTACTGTTCTTAAAATATTTTATTTTGTCCTTGTTTCCTTTCCTCACAGCTATTTTCCTTGTTGGAGCACCTTAGCTTATAGCATCCTGTTTTTCAAACAAGGGTTGTAGCTTAGCAAGTAATAATAATAATAATAATAATAATAATAATAATAATAATAATAATAATAATAATAATAATAATAATAATAATAATAATAATACCACTGGCGTAAATTAATTCCTTCACAAGCTTAGTTTGAATTTAATGTCCCTCTCAGGGGGGAGACTAAAACGAGGTATAGGGAATTAACATGAATAATATTGATAAGGAAAATAAAAATTAAAGATAACTAATGGACAACTCAATATGAAATCATAATCTCATTACCCTGTGAGTAATGATAAAGATGTTAGGGCAATAATACATGATCATTCACTATAATGCTTTAGGCTAAAATCTCATTAAAAAGATTATGACATGGAATCACAGAATTTCTAAATTAATTCCTGGAAGAGGATTCTGTTGTCGTAATGGAGACCAATTCTTTCTTTTTTCTTTTTACAGATATAGAAGTTATGAAAAGGAAATTTATTAATAGTAAAAATAGGATACTTACAGATTGAAAAACCCATATTAGTTTTCGATGTGTTATTATTATTATTATTATTATTATTATTATTATTATTATTATTATTATTATTATTGTTGTTGTTGTTGTTGTTGTTGTTGTTGTTGTTGTTGTTGTTATTGAATTTTACTAAACCTCCTTAAAAAGTTAAACCGTTTGGGACAATGATGAAATATATTAAAAAGATATCAGCAAATTGATAGAATTAATTACCAAATAACAATAATAATGAAAGAATTTACATTAAACTTAAATTTCTCAGTATTAACAAATCTATCAATGAGAGGTCTTCGAGGGATTGAACAGTGACAGCAGAAGTTTTAGGATTGGGGTCAAACTTTTATGCAAAACACAAATATATGTATTTAAAAAGCCTATTAGTAATTGACTAAATTCTGATAAAAATAAAAGAAAAGAGCCTCAGGCAAAGGTTCCTTCGTCTATGTTGCAATGAATTCAGCGACTAGTTATTCGAAACTTAATCGATGAATATATCCTGAATTTAGTTTCTAATACTTACTGAGTCTTGTTTCATGGTTTACTTAATCGAAATTTGTATTAGATATACAGAATTAGTAAAAATTCTTATTAGCAGCTATTTGGTATCAAATACAATATACGATTGTTGTTTTATTTCTACTTTCTTTTTTTGTTTTGGTCCATATTAGGAGTCAGGAACTTTATCTACTAATAAAATTTCAATGATCCTTTTACTATGGAACTGTATTTGGTTGGAGATCAAGCTAAAATTAATGATTTAACAATTGTGTATTTAAAAGTGTTAATTTATTTCTCATATAATTCTCATGTTTAAAGGATAATCCACTAATCAAAAAATGATAAATTGAATTTGAAATGAAAAAAAAAAAAAATTCTAATTTGATCTGTATTTGGAGAGCAAGCTAAAAATGAATAATTTAGCTATTATACATTTAAACGTGATAAACTGTTTCTACTGTATATATGTTTTTTAGTTTAAAGGATAATTCATTGTACATAACAAACAAATATTTTGAAATAAAAAAAAGAATGATTTCATCTGCATTTGGAGAGCTAGCTAATAATCAATAAATTGCATATTTACATATAAATTGTTCCTATATATTTTTCTTAATTCAAAGGATAATCCTCTATGCATAAAAAATATTTGACTTTGAAATGTTAAA
>NC_090739.1:113137870-113152870 GCF_036898095.1 Palaemon carinicauda | reverse complement strand
ACGCTCTTTTGAGTAGTTGCATTTGGACTTTATTGTGTATTATAGTTAGGCTCTTTTGAATAGCTGCATTTACACTAACATTTAGAAAAAGTTAGGCTCTTTTAGTAGTTACATTTAGACTTAAACATTGGTATAGTTAAGCTCCTTTTAATAGTTATGTTTGGACTTTTAACCCTGGATAGGTACGCTCCTCGGACACCCCTTTAAGGATATACTCGGTCGCGCGCGACCCCGACGCAAAAAAAAAAAATTCTTGAAAAATCTGTTTTTGCAGTAACCTCCTTTTTTTTTTTTTTTTTTTTTTTGCCAAAAAAAAAAAAAATTCAATGAATGCTCAAAACTACTGTAAAGATAAATACTACTCATCTGCAGAAAAACTATTTATTATAAATATTTTTAAAAATTAAGTAGAAAAAAAGACCTTACATAAAAATTCATAAAAAAAAATTTATACATATATACACAAATCCTTTTAGGAATTGATTCTTGAATGTTTAGGACACGTCTTGATGTATTTGGGATGAAGTCGGACCCATGGAGGTGAAGATCTGAAATGAGAAAAAAAGGGTAACTTTTTTTGGCCAAAAAAATGTGTCCAAATTTCATGAATTTTTTTGGGTACCCAAATGAAATAGGAATTGGCTAATTTTTTTTAGGGAATAAACATATGTTATCCTAAAATAGAAATATGTAAAAAAATTCTTCATTATTTTGTAAATTACATTTATATCAGGGGCCATATCTAAAGGTCATTTTTTGAGTACTTATAAATTTCGTAAAAAAATACATATATATAATATATAATATGATATTTATGCAGGTAAAAATATACCAAAATATCACAAATTCTATAGGAAACAAGAATATATATAGATAGGGCAACTTACGCTTCGGATATGTCCACAAAATGGCCGCCAACCCCACTGACTCAGACTCCCTAATCTGTCACCTGAAATGTAGGAAGGGTATGTCAATTTCAAGGTGTTATTTACTAATCTAATTATTCTTGGATATGCATAAAAATTGTATGGTGGGTTGCTGGATAATTGTCGCTTATTTTACGACTATGAAATTAGAATTCTGACCCCCAAAAATTTTTTTTAAGGGAAATAAAATCGAAAAAAAAAAATTGTAAAACAATATAATATATTAGCTAAAAAAAATTGATTATATTATATCAAAAAAGAAGTAAACAAAATTTTCCGACAAATAAACATCTAAATGAATCATTACTCTGTGATAGTTCCTTAGTACGTAGTAATTTTGAAAGAAATGGGAAAAAAACGAAAAAATGGCAATCACAGGAAAATCGAACACATACCTATATATACGCCATATCTGGCTAAAAAAAAAAGATAGGCATGGGTAGCCAGATCATCTAGAAACACTTTCCAACACTATAAAAATATAAGTTTTGCGACACTACTTGCTAATTCCTTACGGTAACATGACTAAGCAAAAAAATGCAAAACAAATAAAAAGGGACACTCGATGAAAAATGGCAATTTGCTAATGGTGGACATTTCAGAAAAAAAAAAAAAATTCAGCAACGTGCTAGGCAAACCATCAAGGCACATTTTCCGACAAATAAACATCTAAATGAATCATTACTCTGTGATAGTTCCTTAGTACGTAGTAATTTTGAAAGAAATGGGAAAAAACGAAAAAATGGCAATCACAGGAAAATCGAACACATACCTATATATACGCCATATCTGGCTAAAAAAAGATAGGCATGGGTAGCCAGATCATCTAGAAACACTTTTCAACACTATAAAAATATAAGTTTTGCGACAATACTTGCCAATTCCTTACGGTAACATGACTAAGCAAAAAATGCAAAACAAATAAAAAGGGGCACTCGCGGAAAAATGGCCAACATTCTAATATACGGCATCTCAGATAAAAAAAAAAAAGACATGCACGTGTTAGCCCAACCATCAAGGCACACTTTCTAACAAATAAACATGAAAAAAATCAATAATATATGGCAATTCCTTACTACGTAGTAAATTTTTACAAATATTGAAAAAAAACAGAAATTGGCAACCGCAGGAAAATACCCCACATACAAATATCTACGGCGTATCTGACAAAAACAAAGTCACGCATGGGTAGCCAGTTCATCTAGACACACTTTCCAACACTAAAAAAGCAAAAGTTTTGCAACACTATTTGGCAATTTCTTACGGAAAAATTACTTGGCCAAAAAATGAAAAAAAATGAAAAAGGGGCACTAGCGGTAAAATGGTCCTCGTGGTGATGAACGACATTTCAACTAAAAAAAAAATCATGCACATGGTAGCCAAACAATCCACCAAGACTTTCCACAACTGATAACCTATACAAGTTGCACCATTCTACGACAATTTTATAATACATAATAACTTTGATAATTATGCAACTTACCTTAGAAGGGTAAACTCGGTCGCACTTGACCCCGACGCGTCTCAGAAATCTGGGAAGGAGTACAGCTACAGCGATGCACATCTGGACACTACTAGAACGTGTAGGCAAGACACCGACTGCAGGTCGATCACCCACAAATTCAGTCACGGGGGTGAGTCACGTGAGAAAAACATCTTTTGTTTTGACGCTCGGGGTCGCGGACGACCCACCGTACCGTTCCAGGGTTAAATTTATCATGATTAGACTCTTCACAATAATTGAATTTAGACTTTAATATTTATCATGTTTAGGGTCTTTTGAACAGTAGATGACCTTCCCTTTACACCAGTCTATTTTTTATGTGTTTTCATTCTACGTTTGCTGTTTCTATCAAGTCTTAGAAATAAAGACTTGTATAGCGATGTGACTTATTGAAGTGTGTTTATAATGTATCTGTAACTGTCTGAAACTATTGCATTGCCAATTTCAGTTTCTTTTATTTCTTTAGGTCTATTAACTTCAAGTGTTCTTGAAACTGTTTTTAGGGAAATCCTGAAGATTTGATGTTCAGCAAATATTTAAACACAAACCCATACACACATATAATACACACTACGACTCATATAAATTATTTATATATATATATATATATATATATATATATATATATATATATATATATATATATATATATATATATATATGTGTGTGTGTGTGTGTGTGTGTGTGTGTGTGTTTTGTGCCTATTTGGGTGCATATATATATAAAGACATCTGAAACGTCAGTTTCTTTATGATGTTTTTCATGGAAAAAATTATATAAACATTATTTACGTTCATTGAACTTTAAAAACCATAAGAAAAAACGATGATCCAGGTACTCTATTCTTCCACTTGTTGTAAACTGAACTAGATTCTTATCAAACAAAAGAGTTCAAGTTTTCTTTTGTTTTAAATGTTCTACTTGACATTAAAGTCAAAGAAAGGAACACATTTAATTTTTTTAAGTTTTGTTACAAGAATTCATATTTTGCTCCTTTGATTTTGTTATTCCATTACCCATGTTCATTCTACTACACATATCTTTTAATATTTCTTTATAACTATTATGTGACAAATCATACAATGGTTAATAGTTCCAAAACTAGTGACGTAATGGTTAATTCATGATGGCATGGTTATAAATGTAACCCTTATTACAGACCATATTCAAAATATCTGGTCCGATGTACATGGCTTTTATTTTGTGAAAATAAAACTCGGAAAAATACCCATCACAGATTCCATTATAAATACGTAACGCTGGAAATAAAAGGCTGTTTTTCAAAAAGAATGAAAGAAACTGCAGTTAGAACAAGAGTAAACGACTTTCGCACCAATTCCATTTGATTTATAGATAACAATTCCAATTTATCGAAAAATAATTTGACTATTTCTTCCTAATGAATGGCCAATGAAAGCATGCACACTTTGAAATTTAGAAACGATTCCATCTTATTCTATTCTTAAGAAAGTTTATAAGGGGACTAAGAGAAATCAGCCCCATCCATATATATATATATATATATATATATATATATATATATATATATATATATATATATATATATATATATATATATATATATATATATATATATATAAGAAATAGAAAGACAGATGGTTTCTATGTTGTATGTATATATATACATACATATATATATATATATAAATATATATATATATATATATATATATATATATATATATATATATATATGTATATATATATATATATATATATATATATATATATATATATATATATATATATATATACACGTGTGTCTGTACATACACATAAATTGTGTTTGTGTAAATGTCCATACATACACACACACAATTATATATAAATACATATTCCTTTTATTTTTACCGAAAAAAAAAATAATTAAAAAGCATCCCATTTTTTCATCCGGAATGTACAGTACGTAACTTACGTAATAATTCTTATAGTCTGTTGAAGAACAAATGTAGTTTAAATTGTAACCTTAGAATACACTTCAAATGGCTTACTTTAGTATTTTTCAAATAATTTCGAAGCAAACTAATTTTGCCTTCATACAATAATCAAAACATTACCACTTAAACCAATTTTATGTAATTGCAATAAATGCATAAAATATTAATAGGTCAAGCACATCGTTATATCAATGAATTGATATTTATAATTATTTCTGGTTTTACACCATTTTCGATGCAACGACATATAATGCAAAAATAAACATCTACATTTAACACAAGAAATGAATGAATGGAGGGGCAACAATTGCATTGTACTATATCCTCCTACTGTCTGATGTCAAAAGATCTGGCCAATCGCTCGTCCCGTTTCAATTGGCAAACGGAATCAAACGCTATTAATTCCTTTTAATGAATTTGCTTATTTAACAAATTTTCCATGAGAATGATTTGATTAGTATGTAATGCATAAATTTATGATTATATGCCGTGCATGATTCATTGGTTTTATTACTTCCGATGCATTGCAACACTACCATGTTGCCGTTCTGAATGGTCGCTAATGCTGATTAAATAAAGCGAAAATATTTGGTATTATTATTATTATTATCATTATTTTTATTATTATTATTATTATTATTATTATTATTATTATTATTATTATTATTATTATTATTATTATTATTATTATTATTAATGATAGCAATGTGTTACAGTTGATAATACCATTTTAATTATTATTATTATTATTCTGCTTCTCTTCTTCATCACTGTTTTATTTTTATTTGTCCTAATTTTCAATATTTTCAATATCGTGTATATATATATATATATATATATATATATATATATATATATATATATATATATATATATATATATATATATGTATATATATATATATATATATATATATATATATATATATATATATATGACAGCAGGCCGGGAGGAAAAAGGAAACGAAGATTGGACAAGCGCTTTCGTGTTATTATTACACCTCTTCACGGTCTTATGGTTTAAAAATACAATTAGAATACAAAGAAACCTCTGTGGTGACGTAAAACAGAAGAAATTAGCAAATTACAAATTACTTAAAAGTTAGTTGTTTAAAAATGTTGTTTACAAGAAATTCATCCAGTTTGTACATACCTGAACTGGTGTTAAGCAGATCTTCGAAATTTTTCTTAATTAAAACTGTTTCAATGATATTCCTTTTAACAAAATCTTTACAAAATATAAGTTCTTTAGCAGCTTTCCAATTAATAGCGTGGTTGCACTCATTCATATGCTGAAAAAGACTGCTGGCAATGTTTCCCGTTCTTACATTATATTTATGCTGTTTTATTCGAGTTTCTAGTGCTTTGCCACTTTGACCGATATATCGTTTATTACACTGATTGCATGGAATTTCGTATATACATCCATTAATCTGTTTTGGGGAATTTTTTATCAATATATTCTTGAGTGTGTTGTTTCTAAAAATTACATTAATTCCAAAAGGTTTTAAAATTCCAGGTAGAGATACAAACTGTTTGAAAAAAGGTAAAACAAGGAGGTTATTCACATTAAAATTATCGTTGTTAACAAAGCCATAAAAAGTTTTCTTAGCCTTTTGACAGGCTTTGTTTATGAAATGTGATGGGTACTTTAAAATAGATGCTATTTCATGAATTTTCCCAAGCTCAGCTTCAAGGAGATCAGGGCAACTTACCCGCAGTGCCCGTAAAAACATGGATGAAAAAACCATCATTTTGGTTGATGGGTGATGATTAGAATAAAAATGTATGTACGAATTAACATTCGTAAGTTTTCTATATACAGTAAATTTAAAAGACCTTTCTTGTCTAAATACTAAAACATCTAAAAAGGGAAGCTTGTTATCGAATTCTATCTCCAATGAAAACTCAATAGATGGTACCAGAGTGTTTAAGGCTGTTAGAAAAGCTTTTTCATCCTTATCAATGGGCCAAGCACAAAATATATCATCAACATATCTGACCCAGAAGACACCTGCAGGTAGAATCCTAGGTAGGTACTTGGTCTCAAAAAATTCCATGTAAATATTGCTTAACAAAGGAGAGAGAGGATTGCCCATTGCCATACCAAATTTCTGTTCAAAGAATTCACCATTAAAAGTAAACCTACAACCTTTTATGCACAATTTTAAAAGTTTAAGAATAGAGTCCGTATCCACAGTGAACGTATGTTTGACGAGTTCGTCTTTAAAAAACTCTAACAATTCATCCACAGGAACTTTCGTAAAAAGTGATTTTACATCAAAGCTTATTAACTTAAAATTATAGTTAAAATCAAACCTCCTTAACCTAAAAATAAAATCTTCATTATTTTTCACAGAGCATCCCGATATAGTCCCAAGAGTAGGTGACAGCTCTTTTACCAGCCATTTAGATAGTTTGTAAGAACAAGATCCCACGGAACTTATGATGGGTCTAGCAGGAAAGTTTTCTTTATGAGTTTTGATTACGCCATATAAATACGGTAGCGAGGGACACGTTGTGATGAATTTGGGTATCAACTGCTTATGATTAGAAAGTACACTCTTAATAGTTTTGTTAAATGAAGCATTGTCTCTATCTAATGGACTATTACGTAATTTTATATAGGTCTCTTGATCATTTAGTAACTCATACATTTTGTTATCATAATCAATTTTGTTCATTATGACTAAGGAATTTGATTTGTCTGCTTTGGTTATGTGTAGATCCTTATCTCTCTTAAGTTTTTCATAAGATATCAGGAACCTCTTTGGGATATTAGAGGGTTCAGCATAACTAGCAATACCATATACAATACCCTTACATATGTTGATCTTATCTATAGGGATGTTATTATATTTTTCAAGTTTACAAAAACCATTTCCAATTTCAAGCCAATCTACATTTTCTTTGACAGAGAAATTTATACCGTAACCTAAAGCTGCTAATGTGGTGTTATCTAAGGGTTTGTCGGAAATGTTGCAAATGAAGTCATTATTTGCATTGGTTGTCCATTTGCTATGTTGTATTAGTCTATTTATTTTATGTCTATGCTTCCTTTCCGTCTTTTTGATATGTGATCTTAATTTATTATAACAAAAATCAAAAACAACATTTACAAAGTTTTCTGGTATTGCATTTAACAAAATTCGTTTTCTCCCTCGTGATTCTTGAAAAGCAGCTGTCTCCTCGATCTTTGCTAGTTCTATATGTTTCTTGAGTATAAGGCGGTGGTAATCCTCGAAGGGGACGGAGGACAATCGGTTCAACCTCCTATTCGTCAATGACCTCGGAATCACGTGCTCTTCCATACAGGTTCTTAAAAAGCGATGTTGTAGTTTAACACGGTGTGCTCGTAGTAAATAGGATAAAAACGTCGTCACAAGAGGCATCAAAGCTGGGAATAGTTCTCCAAATGAGGTGAAGGGATTGAAGAGGCGTCCGGCATCCATGTTAATGACAAATCGCTGGAACATGCGATGTCTCAAGATGACAGCAGGCCGGGAGGAAAAAGGAAACGAAGATTGGACAAGCGCTTTCGTGTTATTATTACACCTCTTCACGGTCTTATGGTTTAAAAATACAATTAGAATACAAAGAAACCTCTGTGGTGACGTAAAACAGAAGAAATTAGCAAATTACAAATTACTTAAAAGTTAGTTGTTTAAAAATGTTGTTTACAAGAAATTCATCCAGTTTGTACATACCTGAACTGGTGTTAAGCAGATCTTCGAAATTTTTCTTAATTAAAACTGTTTCAATGATATTCCTTTTAACAAAATCTTTACAAAATATAAGTTCTTTAGCAGCTTTCCAATTAATAGCGTGGTTGCACTCATTCATATGCTGAAAAAGACTGCTGGCAATGTTTCCCGTTCTTACATTATATTTATGCTGTTTTATTCGAGTTTCTAGTGCTTTGCCACTTTGACCGATATATCGTTTATTACACTGATTGCATGGAATTTCGTATATACATCCATTAATCTGTTTTGGGGAATTTTTTATCAATATATTCTTGAGTGTGTTGTTTCTAAAAATTACATTAATTCCAAAAGGTTTTAAAATTCCAGGTAGAGATACAAACTGTTTGAAAAAAGGTAAAACAAGGAGGTTATTCACATTAAAATTATCGTTGTTAACAAAGCCATAAAAAGTTTTCTTAGCCTTTTGACAGGCTTTGTTTATGAAATGTGATGGGTACTTTAAAATAGATGCTATTTCATGAATTTTCCCAAGCTCAGCTTCAAGGAGATCAGGGCAACTTACCCGCAGTGCCCGTAAAAACATGGATGAAAAAACCATCATTTTGGTTGATGGGTGATGATTAGAATAAAAATGTATGTACGAATTAACATTCGTAAGTTTTCTATATACAGTAAATTTAAAAGACCTTTCTTGTCTAAATACTAAAACATCTAAAAAGGGAAGCTTGTTATCGAATTCTATCTCCAATGAAAACTCAATAGATGGTACCAGAGTGTTTAAGGCTGTTAGAAAAGCTTTTTCATCCTTATCAATGATATAAATTTCTCTGTCAAAGAAAATGTAGATTGGCTTGAAATTGGAAATGGTTTTTGTAAACTTGAAAAATATAATAACATCCCTATAGATAAGATCAACATATGTAAGGGTATTGTATATGGTATTGCTAGTTATGCTGAACCCTCTAATATCCCAAAGAGGTTCCTGATATCTTATGAAAAACTTAAGAGAGATAAGGATCTACACATAACCAAAGCAGACAAATCAAATTCCTTAGTCATAATGAACAAAATTGATTATGATAACAAAATGTATGAGTTACTAAATGATCAAGAGACCTATATAAAATTACGTAATAGTCCATTAGATAGAGACAATGCTTCATTTAACAAAACTATTAAGAGTGTACTTTCTAATCATAAGCAGTTGATACCCAAATTCATCACAACGTGTCCCTCGCTACCGTATTTATATGGCGTAATCAAAACTCATAAAGAAAACTTTCCTGCTAGACCCATCATAAGTTCCGTGGGATCTTGTTCTTACAAACTATCTAAATGGCTGGTAAAAGAGCTGTCACCTACTCTTGGGACTATATCGGGATGCTCTGTGAAAAATAATGAAGATTTTATTTTTAGGTTAAGGAGGTTTGATTTTAACTATAATTTTAAGTTAATAAGCTTTGATGTAAAATCACTTTTTACGAAAGTTCCTGTGGATGAATTGTTAGAGTTTTTTAAAGACGAACTCGTCAAACATACGTTCACTGTGGATACGGACTCTATTCTTAAACTTTTAAAATTGTGCATAAAAGGTTGTAGGTTTACTTTTAATGGTGAATTCTTTGAACAGAAATTTGGTATGGCAATGGGCAATCCTCTCTCTCCTTTGTTAAGCAATATTTACATGGAATTTTTTGAGACCAAGTACCTACCTAGGATTCTACCTGCAGGTGTCTTCTGGGTCAGATATGTTGATGATATATTTTGTGCTTGGCCCATTGATAAGGATGAAAAAGCTTTTCTAACAGCCTTAAACACTCTGGTACCATCTATTGAGTTTTCATTGGAGATAGAATTCGATAACAAGCTTCCCTTTTTAGATGTTTTAGTATTTAGACAAGAAAGGTCTTTTAAATTTACTGTATATAGAAAACTTACGAATGTTAATTCGTACATACATTTTTATTCTAATCATCACCCATCAACCAAAATGATGGTTTTTTCATCCATGTTTTTACGGGCACTGCGGGTAAGTTGCCCTGATCTCCTTGAAGCTGAGCTTGGGAAAATTCATGAAATAGCATCTATTTTAAAGTACCCATCACATTTCATAAACAAAGCCTGTCAAAAGGCTAAGAAAACTTTTTATGGCTTTGTTAACAACGATAATTTTAATGTGAATAACCTCCTTGTTTTACCTTTTTTCAAACAGTTTGTATCTCTACCTGGAATTTTAAAACCTTTTGGAATTAATGTAATTTTTAGAAACAACACACTCAAGAATATATTGATAAAAAATTCCCCAAAACAGATTAATGGATGTATATACGAAATTCCATGCAATCAGTGTAATAAACGATATATCGGTCAAAGTGGCAAAGCACTAGAAACTCGAATAAAACAGCATAAATATAATGTAAGAACGGGAAACATTGCCAGCAGTCTTTTTCAGCATATGAATGAGTGCAACCACGCTATTAATTGGAAAGCTGCTAAAGAACTTATATTTTGTAAAGATTTTGTTAAAAGGAATATCATTGAAACAGTTTTAATTAAGAAAAATTTCGAAGATCTGCTTAACACCAGTTCAGGTATGTACAAACTGGATGAATTTCTTGTAAACAACATTTTTAAACAACTAACTTTTAAGTAATTTGTAATTTGCTAATTTCTTCTGTTTTACGTCACCACAGAGGTTTCTTTGTATTCTAATTGTATTTTTAAACCATAAGACCGTGAAGAGGTGTAATAATAACACGAAAGCGCTTGTCCAATCTTCGTTTCCTTTTTCCTCCCGGCCTGCTGTCATCTTGAGACATCGCATGTTCCAGCGATTTGTCATTAACATGGATGCCGGACGCCTCTTCAATCCCTTCACCTCATTTGGAGAACTATTCCCAGCTTTGATGCCTCTTGTGACGACGTTTTTATCCTATTTACTACGAGCACACCGTGTTAAACTACAACATCGCTTTTTAAGAACCTGTATGGAAGAGCACGTGATTCCGAGGTCATTGACGAATAGGAGGTTGAACCGATTGTCCTCCGTCCCCTTCGAGGATTACCACCGCCTTATACTCAAGAAACATATAGAACTAGCAAAGATCGAGGAGACAGCTGCTTTTCAAGAATCACGAGGGAGAAAACGAATTTTGTTAAATGCAATACCAGAAAACTTTGTAAATGTTGTTTTTGATTTTTGTTATAATAAATTAAGATCACATATCAAAAAGACGGAAAGGAAGCATAGACATAAAATAAATAGACTAATACAACATAGCAAATGGACAACCAATGCAAATAATGACTTCATTTGCAACATTTCCGACAAACCCTTAGATAACACCACATTAGCAGCTTTAGGTTACGGTATAAATTTCTCTGTCAAAGAAAATGTAGATTGGCTTGAAATTGGAAATGGTTTTTGTAAACTTGAAAAATATAATAACATCCCTATAGATAAGATCAACATATGTAAGGGTATTGTATATGGTATTGCTAGTTATGCTGAACCCTCTAATATCCCAAAGAGGTCCCTGATATCTTATGAAAAACTTAAGAGAGATAAGGATCTACACATAACCAAAGCAGACAAATCAAATTCCTTAGTCATAATGAACAAAATTGATTATGATAACAAAATGTATGAGTTACTAAATGATCAAGAGACCTATATAAAATTACGTAATAGTCCATTAGATAGAGACAATGCTTCATTTAACAAAACTATTAAGAGTGTACTTTCTAATCATAAGCAGTTGATACCCAAATTCATCACAACGTGTCCCTCGCTACCGTATTTATATGGCGTAATCAAAACTCATAAAGAAAACTTTCCTGCTAGACCCATCATAAGTTCCGTGGGATCTTGTTCTTACAAACTATCTAAATGGCTGGTAAAAGAGCTGTCACCTACTCTTGGGACTATATCGGGATGCTCTGTGAAAAATAATGAAGATTTTATTTTTAGGTTAAGGAGGTTTGATTTTAACTATAATTTTAAGTTAATAAGCTTTGATGTAAAATCACTTTTTACGAAAGTTCCTGTGGATGAATTGTTAGAGTTTTTTAAAGACGAACTCGTCAAACATACGTTCACTGTGGATACGGACTCTATTCTTAAACTTTTAAAATTGTGCATAAAAGGTTGTAGGTTTACTTTTAATGGTGAATTCTTTGAACAGAAATTTGGTATGGCAATGGGCAATCCTCTCTCTCCTTTGTTAAGCAATATTTACATGGAATTTTTTGAGACCAAGTACCTACCTAGGATTCTACCTGCAGGTGTCTTCTGGGTCAGATATGTTGATGATATATTTTGTGCTTGGCCCATTGATAAGGATGAAAAAGCTTTTCTAACAGCCTTAAACACTCTGGTACCATCTATTGAGTTTTCATTGGAGATAGAATTCGATAACAAGCTTCCCTTTTTAGATGTTTTAGTATTTAGACAAGAAAGGTCTTTTAAATTTACTGTATATAGAAAACTTACGAATGTTAATTCGTACATACATTTTTATTCTAATCATCACCCATCAACCAAAATGATGGTTTTTTCATCCATGTTTTTACGGGCACTGCGGGTAAGTTGCCCTGATCTCCTTGAAGCTGAGCTTGGGAAAATTCATGAAATAGCATCTATTTTAAAGTACCCATCACATTTCATAAACAAAGCCTGTCAAAAGGCTAAGAAAACTTTTTATGGCTTTGTTAACAACGATAATTTTAATGTGAATAACCTCCTTGTTTTACCTTTTTTCAAACAGTTTGTATCTCTACCTGGAATTTTAAAACCTTTTGGAATTAATGTAATTTTTAGAAACAACACACTCAAGAATATATTGATAAAAAATTCCCCAAAACAGATTAATGGATGTATATACGAAATTCCATGCAATCAGTGTAATAAACGATATATCGGTCAAAGTGGCAAAGCACTAGAAACTCGAATAAAACAGCATAAATATAATGTAAGAACGGGAAACATTGCCAGCAGTCTTTTTCAGCATATGAATGAGTGCAACCACGCTATTAATTGGAAAGCTGCTAAAGAACTTATATTTTGTAAAGATTTTGTTAAAAGGAATATCATTGAAACAGTTTTAATTAAGAAAAATTTCGAAGATCTGCTTAACACCAGTTCAGGTATGTACAAACTGGATGAATTTCTTGTAAACAACATTTTTAAACAACTAACTTTTAAGTAATTTGTAATTTGCTAATTTCTTCTGTTTTACGTCACCACAGAGGTTTCTTTGTATTCTAATTGTATTTTTAAACCATAAGACCGTGAAGAGGTGTAATAATAACACGAAAGCGCTTGTCCAATCTTCGTTTCCTTTTTCCTCCCGGCCTGCTGTCATCTTGAGACATCGCATGTTCCAGCGATTTGTCATTAATATATATATATATATATATATATATATATATATATACGTAATCATCATCATCATCATCTGCTCCTACGCCTATGGACGCTTCATGGTTCTCAGCTATGTGGGCCTGGGTCTTCCAACTCTTCCAAAATCTATCGGATATTGTTTCATTGTTATACCACGACTCATACAATAACACTAATCTCACTATTCAACTGATATATAGCCTGATTTTTATATGTAATTTCAGGTCACTTGATTTCCTAATTTTATTTAACCTACCCATTGTCTGATTTGCTTTTTTCAATCTTTCATTAAAATCCAAATCTAAAGATCCTGTATTAGAGATCATAGTTCCTATCTTTTTTACAAAGCTTTTATATATACTGTATACATATACATATATACATATATATACATATATATATATACACAGTATATACTGTATATATATACATATATATATATATAATATACATAAATATATATACATAAATATATATATATATATATATATATATATATATATATATATATATATATATATATATATATATATATATATATATGTGTGTGTGTGTGTGTGTGTATATATATATGCAGTATATAATATTACTGTTCGATCAGGATCAGCAGTTCCCCTCCCTCGGGTAAGGGTAGAGGGAGTAGCCATACCTTGGTTATGGGTGAGGTGCATGTGCATGTGTGCATATCTATCTAATAGAAAGCTAAACGACCTAATCTTTAGATAATCAGAATTTGGTAATATATGAATAATTTTATAAATTCTTTAAATATATTTCTTCATTTATTAGGAAAAATTTCCGATGAAGAAACAGACACCACAAGAAAAAAGTAATAAGATAAATTTCCGATCGATTTATTATAAAGAGATGATTAAAGGCAGACTAAAAAAATGAATAAGGTAATTGAGAGATCCATTCAAATAATAATCTAGATATCTCCGGCTCCCTTCAATTTCTTCACGATGTGAAGATAGCAGTATGCACTGTCCGTCCCCTCCTGACGCAATCAAGTAAATGGACTTTCATATTGTGATCTGCTTTAATGGTTCTCAAATGAGGAAATGAGATTTTTTGCATTAAGGCGAGTTTTGGGTCGTCGTATTTCATCCCACAGAGATAATGGCTGTCGTTGATGATTCTCAACGCTTGCAAGAGGAAAAATTGTCCGGTTGAACGGGTTTGCTATTGGTGATTATCTTGTGTATTTCACATTTTAATGTATTTTTTAAATTGATATTGTGTTTTCCTGTATTTCATTGCTGTCTGAATGGAAAGGTTTATTGGGTACACTGAATTAATCGAAAGATATAGGATTTTCATACGACCAAATATTTACTTTTTCTCTTTTCGTCAATGAACAGTGTGTGCTTAACAAATGCAAACGATGAGTAAATATTATGAATTAGTCAGTATATGACGTTTTAACATATTTTAAAGAAATATTCTTTGTTGTATGGACAAATTTAAAACACTCCCATTCAAGTAAAGTAAATTGTCGTCTTTTG
>NC_090739.1:113130370-113132870 GCF_036898095.1 Palaemon carinicauda | reverse complement strand
CCTTGAAAGATTGAAATGTGAAAAAAGTTTCATAATGAGATGATCTTTGTCCTGTAAAGAAATATCGTTATATTTCATAGCAGATTAGTCGCATAATTTTCTATATATTATTTCGGTATGACAAGATTATTTTGCAGTATATAATAAAAGCATTATATAGGAAAAAGTTCGAGTTTTGACTAATGAATTCAATAATTTTTAAACTATTGAACTAATTAAAAAAATGAAACAGCAAAGTAATTTGTGTATGCTGTGTTTGATAATGTTATTTTGTGTATCCGTTCATTGTTACGATACTGTGTTGATATGTTAAGTTATTTTTGCAGCATTCAGTATTCCATTTTAGTATCCATATTATTTTTCATTATAAAATTCTAAATTATTGATACAATCCACTGTTGTTTCTCTGAAAATCTAGAATTTTCGTTTTGGTGTGAACAAGATTTCTAACTATATCCATAATTGGAATAATAACGTGAAATAAACTTGGTGTTTTTTTTAATGAAACTGCATGTTATTGCGAGTGTTTCATAACCCATCAGGACTGAGAATATGAAATGTTACTCAAAAATGTTCCTCAAACCTTTGCCAATGATATTAGTGTTCTTATCCGGGAAAATATGGCGATGTCTTTAAAATATATTGACTGGTGAAGAAAATTCACTAATGCTTACACATTTTTTTTTATATAGACTTATTTCACAGTGTGGCGGAATGTTGCAGAACAACCCCCACACCCTTGAATCACTCTAAACAGACCAATGTCTCCTCAATACAACCTTTCCTCTTACGTTATCAGCAGCGGGACTCTTGGACAAAAGGACAAAAAACAAAACAAAACATAACCTTAAAACTACATATTTCTTACAAACTATAATAAATCCAACCAAAATCAACAGCATCAAAAACTTACACTAAATATACTATAAATACCATTCAAATAAACGCAAAAAAAACTAACAAACTTAAATTACACCGCACACCAACACCAAAAATAAATATATATATATGAATTATCTTGTATAAATATTATGGGACACCAACACTGTCGCCACACATAAGCCGGACTGTCTTTACGGCACACTAACACAACTCTGTGTTTAACAGTTTACTGGGTGGCAATTTGCCACAACTACTTCCCTGATTGGGGTCGTGGTTATTATTAGCACCACCATCATCATCATCATCATCATCAACAGCAATCTGGATTTGATTCGGTCCGGGTCATCAACAATTGTACAAATCAGAGTGGTCATATCAAATTCCTTATTACAAGCCAATTCGTCAACAATCAATAAATCCAGTTTCAAAAATCGCTCTCCAAAGGAGGAATCACGGCCTGCCAAAATAAAAAAAGAAAAACACTTATGAACACTCCTAACTAACTGAACTATCGCACTTTAATCAAAGATAATTTAATAAATTGTTCCTATCATTCACAATCACGACAAGCAAAGATAAACAAAACTGTACTTACTTAGAATATAAACCAATCACTTCCACGCTGGTAATAAATAATAGTAAAATCGTAATCCAGCACTCACAAACTGAACTGCCTCAAGCTGCAGTCAAATCAAAAAAGCATTCGCTCCGAAACATTCACTACTGTCGTAACCTAGCTAAAAACATAAACAAACAATCTCATTTAAACCAACAGTCTTTCTCACCACAAACAATCGATACACTAACTACTTTCGCTCGCTAACCAACCCTCTCTCTCTCTCTCTCTCTCTCTCTCTCTCTCTCTCTCTCTCTCTCTCTCTCTCTCTCTCTCTCTCTGGATTTGGCAAAAGAAAATAAACCAAAAATAAAACAAAAATTAATCCTCCACAACAGGATAATTCATGAGACATATTTAAAGAATATAATGTATGCTCAGAAGTTTATTAGTATATAGTAACTATTTCCATTCGCTTCATATATAGGTCCATATAAAGTTTCAGTACATTATGGAGAGAACAATCATGTGATAGCTCTCATGACATAATCATGAACGCCAAAAAAATGCTGATGTCAATATTTCATTTTTCGCCGGACAAAAAAATTAAAATTTCAACATTACTCTTCATACAATTTTCTTCTTTACTAGACCTTAAATCCACAAAAAAACATTTAAATATGTTTGGTTAAACGAAGAATTTTGAATAGGTCATTTCACTATATATCTTCTCCCCTTTAGGAACAATGATAAAATAAAATGGAAATGAAATATTAACAAAGAATATTAGGTTAGCCAAATCTTTTAAAAGGCCTCGCCTGCTGTTACCGCTGAGGGAAAATTGATTTAATCAGATAGAGATCTTTGCGATATGTGAATAAAGTCTGCCACACAAAATTTATTTGACGAATATTTTCATTTTGGTTTGAGGCTATGAGAGAGAAAAGAAAAGGGAACACTTTTAATTTGCTATGGTGGATGTTTGTTATATATATATATATATATATATATATATATATATATATACATATATATATATATGTATATATATAGTATATATAT
>NC_090739.1:113120370-113122870 GCF_036898095.1 Palaemon carinicauda | reverse complement strand
TGCAAGACAAAATAATGTCCATTTTGTCTTGATTATTAGAAATTGCTTATCATAATTTTGATTCTTAAATCTACCTTTACTGTTCAATATAGTTTTTTGTTTGGTATTTAGTATTTTGATATTGGATGAAAAAAAAAAGTTATAGACTGTATGATAAATCAAAGCTTTCGGGCTTGAAAAAAATAGATTTGTTGTGTTTTCTTAAAAAGAAATTGCTAATGTAAGGGCTGGCCCGTCACAAATATAAAGATGAATATAATATAACAATTACTATATGAGGTCAATGGCTCACCTAATCAAGAATGTGGATATTAATTTACTTTATATTTTCATATACTTTCTTCACTATTATTTACTGAGTTTTTAAGACTTTGTTAAGCAATATATGCATCAATTTCAATGTTTTTATCATTAGCAGTTTTCAGCCTAAAACAGATCAATTTAATCTTTATACATTTTTTTATTTTTGCCTTTCAAAGTACGCTCAAGAGAGGATGTTACTCGGTTTAAAACTTATAGTCTGACCAGATATGAAAACTCAATCCTGATAGTATATCGATTCTCTGTCTAGATCAGTTTACTTTAGAAAGAAAACTCAACCAAATATACCTTGTAAATCGTATTTAAGTCACTGATAATAAAAAAGAAAACATACAGACATTTTTGTAATTTTAGATTTTTTTTTTGTATAAAACAGAGCAAAGACTGTCTTTAAAAGCAATGATACAACTCCACCTAAATCCTCCTTTGGCAACTTTCAGCTGAGAGTTCAAACTGTGGTAATTCTCAATATCAGAGAAGACAAAAAGACGTAAATGAATTCAAGTTCGTTAGAATTTTCGCTTTCGTAATTGGACCATGACATGAACTTCTTGAGAGAGAGAGAGAGAGAGAGAGAGAGGGGGGGGGCAGGTATTTAGCGAGACAGACAGACAGACATATAGAGAACAGATATATAAAGTCGTGTCTTCTTGCCACTGAAGGAGAGGGTCTAAATCATATTATTGTTAAATGTAATTAAATTAGTAAGTTACTTCCAATATCGAACTTTCCTAAACTTTGTAGTATATCTCAGATTTCCAAGGAACAGGAAACTGAAATGATATTTTCAAAGATTGAGATCATTGTGTCATATAGACTTAATTGAAAAGTTTAATTAACAATAAAATCAAACGGTGGTTAAATAAACATTCTGTAACAAATCTTTAAGAACAAAAGCGATACTATCTCTCAAAACCCCAAACCGAGAGCAATTTTTTGGAAATATGAATTAGGTGAAATTAAACATACTGTTTATTTTTTAGTGATTGTACAGTATTCTGTCAGAAATTATATTTTTTACCTAGTAGATGTTAGTTTTCATTTCCAGACTTATTTCTATTACAAGAATCGAAGCCATTGACCAGGTTTATTGGAACGTTATCGCCAAAGACAATATCAAAAGAATGGTGCTTAATCTACTCTGATATTGTTGCAGAAATAAACTTAGATGCAAGTATATTCCGCTTCAAACAAATGTAAACTAACCAAACGAAATAACAAGAAATAAACACAAAATGAACATCTCTTTTCATCCATCTTTGTCGCGAGATGTGATGACGATGAAAGACGAAAGCGCGTGAAGGAAGGAACCCTAATTTGCATATATATCCTTTTGCATTTGCATTTGCATGCTCTCAAGGATAAGACTGAATATTAGATTAAGGAGAAGATTTATTACATCCGTTGGTATCGGAAAGGTAAGTTATAGTTACAGATCTGATCTAATATAGACTATAAATATTCCATGAGTGATCAACACTTTCTAATTCGCCTACGAACAGGACATTACCCTAGAGGCCTAGACACTGACCATATATACATATGATCAGCGCCCAAGCCCCCTTTCCACCCAAGCTAGGACCAAGGAGAGCCAGGCAACGGCTGCTGATGACTTAGCAGATTGATCTATAGGCTCCTCCAAACTCCCCTTCCTTAGCTTACAAGGAGGGAGAGGTTGCAGCGACCAAAGAAACTTTATAGTTTGAGCGGGACTCTAACCCCAGTTCACTAGTCAGGGTAGTCAGGGACGTTACCACATCGGCCACCATAACATGGTAAAATCAAACGAAGCTCACTCATCGTTAAATGTAAGTTAAAAAAATGTTTACCATACTTCTCCATCTGGTATGTACTGTATATTCTCTTGAGCATACACCATGTACAATTAGAAATAACTAGGAATGACCCATACTTCACAATTACTTACTTTGCATTTCAAGTGTTAAATTATAGAATTAGAAGATATGTTAACGGAAAGAGTAATATTTTTATATTCATTGGAGAATTAAAAGTTTTTTTTTCCTTATACAATAAAAATAGATAATGGTGCAGCCTGTCCAAATCACGAATGTATCTCTAATGCTCAATAAAACAATGTGAACATCCAGTAATATTTACTGATCTTCTTATTTTTTCTTATTTATATTATTCATAAAATGAAACTTTATTTATAATGAAG
>NC_090739.1:113100370-113112870 GCF_036898095.1 Palaemon carinicauda | reverse complement strand
TCCAATAACATTCATGATGGAATATTATATAGGTGTCCCCTGAGACAGAGTTATCTTCAGGGTAACATACGCAAAAATGTACGAATTATATTCATATTTTGTATCTTGTATTTATAACTTACAAAATTCTGCCGCTATAAGGCCTATTATGTAATTGAATAAGAATTTCTTCTAAATAAACTACAAGGTTAACAGATATCATCTCACTTTTCTATAATTGGGAAGTGAAGTTAATTTTTTTTATATATAAAATTCTATAAGAATTATATTTACTTTAATATAGACAAATAGAATTTCTTTTGGAGATAGAATTTTCTCCATTTTTAGTGACTAAGTATGAAAAGTGTTTAGTAAGAAGCATAGATAACATTAAAAAAATTAAATGTTTTCATAATTGAATCTTGGATATTCATAAGAAATTAATTTAGAGAACATACATATGAAATTTGAGGTTTTTATAATTGTGGTTTGTGATTTTAATGATTGTATTAATATCACAATTGCTATCGAAAATAATTCCACACCCACTGTTGTTGATTTTTCATTCAAATGTTTGATTTCAAGTAAATATTGTTTAGTCACAATTTCTTCATTTCAATCAGATTTTCATTCTATGTTGTGAATGGGTAGAAAATAGCCAACACTGAAATTAAATGGATACCTTTTTATAAAAATATATCACAGCCTCGAAAATATATATTCAACATAATGACTTAAAAATGATCAGCTACTATAAAGATAGAAGCCTCTTGATGAAGAATTTACTACATTATTGTTATATCCTTTTAAGAACAAAATATCTTTGAAAATGGATAGAAGGAGAGACACCTAGCCACAAGGTCCTTTCTTTTTACAAAGAATATTTGAATATGGAACACAGAGCTGTTTGACTTCCCACTTCGCAAAGTTTCAATAAAAAAAAGAGTTTCCTGCTGCCTGAGTTCTCACCAGAGTCCTACGAATTTGCAGGAGAATTTTGGTTACATTTATCAGCAGACTGTGAGATCTAGGATTTAGAGAGAGAGAGAGAGAGAGAGAGAGAGAGAGAGAGAGAGAGAGAGAGAGAGAGAGAGAGAGAGAGAGAGGTGCAAAACCCCCACACCAATTACTGAAGGAGAGAAAACAGTTATTATAGTTAGTACCCAATATATCTGTTCTGATTGTTTAATGACTGATGGTTGTATACAAAATATCAATATCAGATCATATTGTCAATTCTTGTTTATCACTATCATTGATTTAGTTACACCAATATAAAATATAAAATGAGAATGACTTATGAGTAAACTATTTAATATATGTATATATATATATATATATATATATATATATATATATATATATATATATATATATATATATATATACACATATACATATGTATAAATATATACATATGTATAAATATATATATATATAAATATATGTATATATAAATATATATACATATATATACACATATATATACACATGTATATATATATATATATATATATATATATATATATATATATATATATATATAGATAGATAGATAGATAGATAGATAGATAGATAGATATAAATATATGCATATATAGAGCGTGTGTATATATATATATATATATATATATATATATATATATATATATATATATATATATATATATATATATATATATATATATATATACAATATAAATATATGTATATATATTGGCGTGCTACTGTTATAAGCACACATTGAGTATGAGTTGTTTTCAGATGTATGTAAATGGTAACTGAATACATCTTAATAGTTTTTAAGTCTTTATTCTATAAAAACAACAGAGTTAAACATCTCCATCACTGGAGGAAGCTGGGTTGGTCCAGATGACCAATTCTGGTGAAGTTTAGATATGAACTGACTAAATTATCGATATCACAGATATCGTATGCTTAGTTTACTTTAGACACGTCACGAAATCGGAAGACACCTGCATCCGGTGACGTCACAAACTTTCACACGATGAGACAATGTGTTGACGTTTAAGAAGAATGTCAAATTGCTGAGACTTGCATTGTATGTCCTGTTTACGATTTGAATGATTACAGCAAATCCCAGGGTTAGCTCCTCCAACCAACATGACATATTACGTCATTTGTTTTAAACATGTAATATTAACTATTCTAATCATTACATAAGCTCGGCCAGCTATCTCAATTTCTTTTTTACAAAAATTTAACAACAAGCCGAAACATGGTTATTAGGTGTGACTGGACATACGTATTATTCTTTGTTTAACTTTAGCCATAATCAACTGAGGACGAATGTCCAAATAGGCACATTAAAAAATAATAACAATAACGCATACAAAAAAGATATTACCAAAGCAAAAAGAAAAATGCATGATAAAACCAAGATCATATATATGGTACATTGCCAGCAAATGATCATATGGTACCAAAAAACAAAAAAAAAATTCTGACTTACATATGATTCGGTAACTTGATAAGAAATAATTGTTACCTTTGTCAGAAACAAAATACTCCATTTTTAGTGCACAAACACGAATTCCTGGTACGTACACGTACCATGGTTTCGTACATATATATATATATATATATATAGGGCTGATATATTTTATTAGATGCCCATAGATTCTGTTATATATTTTATTTTTTTTTTCTCTTTTCTTTTTTAACATTCCGGCTTATATATTTTTATTAGATGCCGAGAGAAAAATGATTTATATCCCTTTTTATTTTATTTATTATTTTTTTTTTAATGTTGTTTTTAAATGTATTTTTAACAATGCAAATGTAGAAAATTTCTTTAATTACATATTACTAGTGTACTAATCAGCTTTTCATACAAACATCTTCCCGACAAATTACTCCCTTAGCGAATGAGGTGGCCACTCCAACGGCTTTGAACTGAATCAGATAGGGGTATTGTCGGGGCTAGGCAACTCATTCCTTTTTAGCTGCTTGCTGTGCCGTAACCTACGCCAAACAAGGATGTTCACGGTGATAAATATCACCACCGTGAAACACAAACCAGCCAGTAGTATGGGGTGAAGAATTTCTTTATAAGTCGGTGACAGGTGGTCCTTTTCGGTAAGTTTCATCAACCGCTTTGCCACATGTCCTTTGTACAGGAGAGGAAGTGCTGGCATTGTAGAGGTCCACGTGAAGTTCGCGAAGTAGGCTCGTTCTCTGATGATTGTCCGTAGACCAGTCACCATGGAATTCGGGGAAGTCCTGACACACCCATCTGCTGCGACGAAGATATTGTTGAAGGACGTGGATCCGTCAGGGCATGATACATTGAAGCCGTCCTTGTGGTATCGTATCCACGAGCCATTATTCAGTCTGCAATTGAACTCTTTATTGTCAAAGGGATAAAGCTTATCCAGACAATTTTCACTTGTATGGGAGAGAGCACCGTCTAGCACTATACCTAACTCGCATGAATCCATTAAGTTTTTATGGAATTCAAATGAGTCAGCTGTACATATTTTTCTATCCATTGCGTCTGAACAGTGGGTTAATTGATTTAAGTCTTCAATGACCGTATATGTTTCCTTGTCTGGGGAAATCAATAGTGTCCTGTCAAACTGGATATTACTGGATTTGAGTGATTCGTCATGAAAGTCGGAAATGGTGATATCCTGTAAGATTGCCAGGCATCAGAAGAATCAAAGGGAATTGTAATCCTAATCTTGTTATTATCTACGTTCACTGTAATTAGGCTGTAATAAAATTCTAACCTATGTTCGTCTAACAAAGGAACATAGCCTTGTTTATCCCATCCGTTCTTCAGAATTAATTTTAAGTAACTTATAGGCAACAAATGGGGCGACAATACACCTTTAGTTGCTAACGTGATAGCTTCTACATAATCCTTGGATTTCTCAATGAAATGTGTAATTCTGTTATGTATGTGATCTATCTTTGAATCATAATACGTTAATATTGCCAACAAATCCTGTACTTCCATAATTTGAACGATATTATCTGAATGTTCATTTAATAAATCCATAATTTTATTGATTGAAGCTAACCGATTCCTTAGTTCTGACATAATCAATTCATCTTTATGAGTCAAGAACTCAATTTTCTTATTTTGATTACTAATTTTAAGACGATTGGAAATTCCTAAACCTAAACTTGCAACAGACCCAAAGATGCTTAATGCAGCATAAATAAACGGATTCCGTCTTTCTTTCTGTTCGTGTCCTATAGTCCACATCAAAAGGTCATAAGCCAAAGATCCTGGCTCGCCAGTCTTATTTTTCAAGTCATCAGATAGCATCTCTGCAACTTTTAATGTTGATCCAAGCAAACTCTTAGTAGTCAAATGAAAATGTCTTCTATGCAACTCACCCAACGATGCATAAAACCTTGAAATGGCGGTTCTTAAGCTAATGACATCATTTTCTTGAAGAAAAATTTCTTGCATATGCACTTCTACAATTACGTTAGTTGACGTAATAAATATGTCTTCTTGTCTTTCAACTATATTGCCATATTTAAAATATATATTTTTAGTCTTAGAGCTCATCCCATACGAGAAAAATGTCTGAGTGAACAATATCACTCCCAACAACAAAAAATTCATCTTGGAAACCTGTAACGAGAAAAAATATATGTAATTACTCCTGTATTAAAAAGAAAACTTTTAATCACATAAAACAGAATAAAATTTTCCCTCACTTCTTTTCCTCTCTTTTCTTTTTAATTTCTTATGTGAGCCAATGGTACTATTCTCTCATCCGTGGGTTGGGCTACGTTTTGAATTCTAAACCTATTGGCCGTTAATGTTTCCAAAATGTTAAATGGGCCTTCAAACTTAGGTGTTAATTTATAGTTGAGCCCTTTTCTGACATTGATTTGAATATAGATGTTATCACCCACGGTATATGTTTTAGTTGGTTTCGCTATTTTATCATGATTCCTTTTCATTATGATTTGTGATTCTTCTAAATTCTTTCGAAGGATATCATATCGACTTATACTTGCATTTATACATTCTTTTAAAGGATTTGATAAATTAGTTGTAGGCGTTAATACATGGAAAGGTGTTCTAACTGGGGTACCATACAATGCTTCATGCGGTGACATTTTAATTGATATATGATATGAATGATTCAGAGTACTCAGTGCCGCCGGTATTGCAATATCCCAGTTGGGGTCTGATCCCCCTAGTGTTACCCTCAATATATTTAATATCTTCCTATTTGCTCTTTCCACTAGCCCATTCGACTCTGGGTGATATATCATGGTATTAATCTTCTTTATGTTGAGGAATTCACACAATGAGGTAAGAAAGTGATTATTAAATTTACCACCCGAGTCTGAGATTATCATGTGTGGAATTCCATGTTTACAAATGTAACACTCGTAAAACTTCCTAGCGCATTCAATCGCAGTTTTAGTTTTAAGCGCTATTAGTTCTGTATATCGAGTTAAAGCATCTATAATTACTAAGAGGTGCTTATTTCCTCTGTCTGACTCGTAAAATCCTGTTAACAAATCTAAATGTATTCTTTCAAAGGGTTGATTGGGCACAGGATAAGCTCCTAGGCTGACAGGTGTTTTCGTATGCCCTTTGTTTTCCTGACATGTGCGACAATTAGCTATGTGTCTTTTTATATCTGTAAGCATTGTATGCCAATAAAACAATTATTTGGCTTTCTGTGACATTAATGAGAACCCAGGGTGTCCATGTAATGGATTTGAATGCAACCAATTCAGGACAGTGGAAATAAGTGAGATTGGTACTACTACCTGGTCGTTAGTTACATGTGGTGTATTGCGGGTTTTCCTTGTCACAGTCCTACACAGAATATTATCTTTGATTATATAATTCTGCTGCTTATACTTTATATATTCCTTTTCTTTATGATTGCCTTTCAAAGCATTTATAATTGTTTCTATTTTCTGATCTTTCCTTTGCTCAGTCTGTAACAATTCAGCACTCCAGCCTAATTCTTCTTGTTCAGATATTGTTTTTACAATAGGCATGGATGTTGATATATCTATTAATTCAGCTAAAGGCTCCGTACAAGATGACACGGGGTTGCGTGATAATGCATCCGCAATGATATTTGCTTTCCCAGGTAAATACCCGATTCTTGCGCCAAAATCTTGAATGATCAAATGCCACCGAGTTCGTTTAGGGCTGTGATTGAAGCCTTTAAAGAACTCTGTTAGTGGTTTATGGTCAGTAAGAACCTTAACGGGATAACCATAAATTATGAACTTAAAATGCCCTAGCGAATTAACAATAGCTAGTCCTTCCTTGTCTATTACTGCATACTTACTTTCGGAAGTTCTCAATTTTCGAGAATAGAAAGCTATCGGGAAAAAACTGTTTATCATATTGCTGAAGCAATACCCCTCCTACTCCTAAGTCTGATGCGTCTGTTGCAATGAAGAATTCCTTACCGAAGTCAGGAAATTTTAAGATAGGAGAACTACACAGTTCATCTTTCAAAGTATTAAACGCCTGTTGATGTTGCTCAGACCATATGAAATCTACGCCCTTCTTCGTAAGATCAGTTAAAGGAGCGGCTATTATTGAATAGTTGCGCATAAAACGCCTGTAATATCCACTACAACCCAGAAATTGCTGTATTCCCTTGACATTAGTAGGTATGGGAAAATTACGTATAGCCGACACCTTATCATGGACTACTTTAAGACCTTGGCTTGACACCATGAAACCCAAATATATTAATTCTGTTTTGAAAAATTAACACTTACTAATCTTTACCCTTAAGTTATGTTGTCTTAATCTCTGTAGTACTAGTTCTAACTTACGTAGATGTTCTTCTAAGGTGTTGGAAAAGATTACAAGATCATCCATATAGGCATGCAATATATCCCCTAACAAGTCTCCAAAAACTATGTTAATCATTCTTGTAAATGTTATAGGAGCACAACATAAACCAAAAGGCATCCGTAAAAATTCATAATGTCCCCTGGCTGTGCTGAAGGCTGTGTATGGGATCCTATCTTCTTCTAATGATATCTGGTGAAAGCCTTTAAGTAAGTCCAAACTGGTAAAATATTTATTCTGACCTAACAAAGACAAAATATCGTCAGTACATGGCACTGGGAATCGATCAGGGATCGTTTCCTCGTTTAGACGACGAAAGTCGACGCAGATACGCCATGTTCGATCTTTTTTCGGTACAACTATTAAAGGAAAATTATAAGGGCTGTTTGATTTTCTAATGACTCCTTCCTCTAACATTTTACCTACTTCATCATTTATTTCATTCTGGAATTTTATAGGGAGTCTGTATGAGGGTACATATATAATTTTCTGCTTGTCCTTTAACCTTATTTGATGCTCGATCACATCTGTTTTTCCTAAGGATCCATCCGTAGTGGAAAAGACATCTTGATATTTAGTTAAAAGTTCAAAAATTTTCTGCTGAATTTCTTCGTCTTGAATGTCCTTACTGATTTTATTTTTAATAGATCGCAAAAGGGATTCATCCGCAACTGATTGAGAGTGATTGATTTCAGCAACGGTAAGAATACGATGTTTATAAACTTCTACATCCAAGATATGTTGATTTTTGTGAATTACTAAAGTGTTATTTAAATGATTACAGACTTCGATATTACATTGCTGATGTGAGCCTACTATATAAATAGCTTGTGTGACAGACAATCCGTTAGTTTTCAAAGTATCGGAAAGGATTAATATTTCAGATCCCGGTAGTGTTTTCTTTATTTGCACTATTAAATTCGAAGGTATGTTTGGTTCGATAGATTGCGTGCAAGATGATATTACGGGTGAACGAGAATTCTGCTGGGTCGCGTATATTATTTCTTTATTAGTGAGACAAGTTATTGGTTCTTCAACGTACGTTACGGTTACATTTGTCGTCTCCTTTTTATCCAAAACTGACTTTAAGGTATTAGAAGACTTATAGAATTTCCCTTTGATATACACGCCGTGCTTGGCAGGAGCTAAGACAATGTTCTGATTTCCCATAGATGGGTATCCTATAATTAGAGCTGGATACATATTAATATTTTTTACAACAACAAATGTATCGGCAAACGTGCGATTACCGACTCTGAACTGAATATGAGTTATGCCTATGACGTTTAATTCATTATTTCCTATACCTGAAAGTCTAATTCCTGATTTTTCAATCGGAAAGTTCGAAAACAACAAATGATGCGTCTTCAAATCCATAATATTACGTGGACTACCAGAGTCAAAAAATAACGTAAAGGATTTGTGTTCTAAATTTACAGCATATAAGGTTGGCCGTAACTCATTTTGGCTTATTATTGTATGAATTCGTTGCAAATCTACGGGAGCATGCACTGTTTTACTTAATTTGGCCGTGTGTTTCATAGGAAAATCTATTGTCTCACAATTATCTGATAAAACATTAAATTGATTATTCAATACTATTGATGTTGACATGAATGACCTTGACCCAACATCACTCTCTTCCCCTCTAGAGTTAACAATGTTGTATTTGCTTAGCTCTGCACATTCTGAAAATTAGACTGACCTTGCGAGGTCTGGTTTGACGGCCCAGGCTCAGCGATATTTGAAGAAGTGTTTTTTTGTTTCGGACTCTGAACTGCATTGACATTTGGTTGTTTCTTCTTATTGTTAAAATGAGGATTTTTCTTTTTATTTCCATATGGAACTGATTGTGGAATTGACTGTGTATTTCTAGGATATTGTTGTGTCTTACGCGAGTAACATTGACTATAAGAATGTGTTGCTGTGTTGTGAATTGAGCAAAATTTCGTTCTACAGTCTGCGCTTATGTGACCTTGACGTTTGCAGTTGTAACACGTCACTCCCGCTACTGGACTGTTAATTACGTTCACTGTTTGTGGTTTTGTTTCATTCTTTGCAAAAACTTGAGTTAACAGGGGATCGAGATCTGGACACTTGGACATGTGTTTCTTTATCTGCTTATAGACATCCAATTCCGTACTTGCAGGCGTTAACTTCTTATCAAAACACCGCACTAAAGCTTCAGGCAACATAAGTGTCATGCAAGTCAAATACATTAATCGCAAAAAATCTTTCACGGAGATGTTATCGTTAGTAACCCAAGTGGAATTACCTAAAATGTCCTGATATTCGTTAAGCCTATCAGCTATGAGAGCTGCTCTCTCAATAACATTAAGCCGATTCATAGTGGCTTGATTAAGTGTATTTCGTAACGTTAACACTACATCCAAGGCTTCCTCCCCCCCATAGATCGCGCGTAACCTAACTTTGAAATCATCCCAAGTAACTGCTTCTTGAAATGAAACACCTCTTAAATACGCACTCGCATCCCCCTTAGAAAAATCTATAAAACTTTTAGCTTCTTGTAATTGTACAAAAGGATCTACGATTTGTTTGGCATTTAAATGGGCATCAACGGATGAAATCCATGACTCCACATTTTGTGGCAAGAACCCGTTGACCCGACCTTGAAAAGGAAGGATTGCTGACCTGGCATTTACAAGCGTCACAATTGGAGGAGGATTAGCCTGGCCTACACCACTAGGTCCAGGGGTAGGGCTGACAGGAGGAGCCATGACTGCTGTATTTTTTTTTTCTATCTCTTTGACCCCTTGCAATTCTATCAAAATATCTATATGAGTACAGACGCCCACTGCGTAAACGCATATGTATAATAAAATTCCCCCAACAACAATGTTACTAATCCCAAAACATTTCCCCAAGAATTTCTGAAAGAAAAAGGAATTAGCACAAAGAAAGAAAAATTCTAAATGAGAATTCGGAGTTTCCTATAACAAAGTTTAGCAATTCACTCACCCCAGTAATAATCGACTAACGACTTGTGATAACTACACTTCACTGCCCAAACTGGAATGAATACAAAATATCTGTACATAGCTTATATATGAAGTCGACACGTCCTCTGTCTCTCTCTCTCTCTCTCTCTTGATGTTTTGTTAGCGATGTCTCGTTCTAGTTTCTTGTTGAATGTAGTTCTTCCTGGATATGTCTTGCAATTGTTGAACGCCAGTCCTTGGGTTTCCTAGGATGTTGATTGAAGATTCAGGTTGTATTCTAACATATGTTGATGTTAGCTTTTCCGTTGGACTTAGTCAAAATTGTAGATTCTTGTAGATAATGTTGAGTTCTTGAAGATCTTTCTCAGGTTTTACAGCTTTTATTTTGAAGTCTTGAAGATCTTTCTCTGGTTTTACAGCTTTTATGTTGAAGTCTTGAAGATATTTCTCTGGTTTTACAGCTATTATTTTGAAGTCTTGATGATTTTTCTCTAATTCTTAGAGTTTAACCGCTGTCTTAGAGTTTAATCGCTGCCACCATTTATTGGCGTGCTACTGTTATAAGCACACATTGAGTATGAGTTGTTTTCAGATGTATGTAAATGGTAACTGAATACATCTTAATAGTTTTTAAGTCTTTATTCTATAAAAACAACAGAGTTAAACATCTCCATCACTGGAGGAAGCTGGGTTGGTCCAGATGACCAATTCTGGTGAAGTTTAGATATGAACTGACTAAATTATCGATATCACAGATATCGTATGCTTAGTTTACTTTAGACACGTCACGAAATCGGAAGACACCTGCATCCGGTGACGTCACAAACTTTCACACGATGAGACAATGTGTTGACGTTTAAGAAGAATGTCAAATTGCTGAGACTTGCATTGTATGTCCTGTTTACGATTTGAATGACTACAGCAAATCCCAGGGTTAGCTCCTCCAACCAACATGACATATTACGTCATTTGTTTTAAACATGTAATATTAACTATTCTAATCATTACATATATACATATATATAATGTATAAATAAATATATGTATGTATATATATGTATATATATGCATATATATACATACATATACATATATATACATACATACATACACACACACACACACACACACACACACACATATATATATATATATATATATATATATATATATATATATATATATATATATATATATATATATATATATATATATATATATATATATATATATATATATATATATATATATATGTATATACATATACATATATATATATATATATATATATATATATATATATATATATATATATATATATATATGTATATATATGTATGTGTATATATGTGTATATATATATGTATGCATATATATACATATATAGATACATATATACATACATATATAGATACATATATACATACATATATATATATATATATATATATATATATATATATATATATATATATATATATATATATATATATACACATTAAACAAACGATCATGTGCAACCGGATTAGGAGAATATCTTTACATATCAGTGAAAGTCAACAATAGTAATAATTATATATGCATTGATTTTGTATATTCTATGTCCTGAATAATTATGGGGGAAATATGGAATAAAGCCTCAATAATATTAAGATAACTAGATACATGTGTCGGAGAAATTCCTTCACATTTGCCAAATAATTTGGAAAATAAATGCATAAATAACCAATATCTAAAATAAATATATATTCAGTCTGAGAGTATAACATACATTTAACGCAGAGCAATCAAGAGATGAGAAAAGATATGCTTTTATCATTATGAACTATAATCAGAGGAAATGAAATAAAAGATACCTATCAAAAATCAGACTATTTGGTTCTCATCAGAAGACAATGATTTTTCCATGAAATTTTCAGCTGTAACAGCAATAGTTTTACTAAGCCAAAAATAGGAGGAATACAGGCATTTCTTCCAATCTGTACAAGACAATGCTAATAGTTTGGGAAATTTCGAAAATGTATTTATTAGTTTGGTTTTACCTGTTTTCTATCCACCGTTTCCACGAGAAACTGAAGGGAGTTAAGATAATCTGTGCCAATATTTAGTATTCGCTTTTTATTCTAAATTAATAGCGTGTAAATCGGATAGAAGTGGCCGCATTTTAAATAAAATTCATTTATATGAGGGTTGGATATATTGGCTCCTGAAATATCTAAAGATCATACATTCATAATATTCATGCAGGGATTGGGTATTATCTCTCTCTCTCTCTCTCTCTCTCTCTCTCTCTCTCTCTCTCTCTCTCTCTCTCTCTCTCTCTCTCTCTCTCTCTCTCTCTCTCCTTACAATAGTCTGCACATCTGACATAGATTTAGCTCTGAGGGGAAAGCCTTCTGAATTTTGGAACATGATTTTGGCTTTTTCTATGATGAAAATATCATTGGTAAACAAACACTGGTTGGAAACGATTTTGAAGTATATCTTTTTCATTCTCTGAATGTCAGTAACGCTCATTTTCATATTATTATAACTAAAATACTGTTAATAGAAAATCGATTCATAATCTTCCTAATCAGGTAGTTGAATCAGTAGAACTTCAAAAGTTCAAAGTTGGAGCAAATGTTTCTATGTTGACTAGGCTTTTTATAGTTTATATATGACATACCTGTTTTTGACATTATTAATAGTTTATATATGACATATCTATTTTGACGTTGCTACTGTTTTTATAA
>NC_090739.1:113090370-113095370 GCF_036898095.1 Palaemon carinicauda | reverse complement strand
TATATATATATATATATATATATATATATATATATATATATATATATATATATATACATACATACATATATATGTATATATATACATATATATATATATATATATATATATATATATATATATATATATATATATATATATATATATATATGAATGTGAATATATATATATATATATATATATATATATATATATATATATATGTATATATATACATATATATATATATATAGATAGATAGATATATATATATATATATATATATATATATATATATATATATATATATATATATGTATATACACATATATATGTGTGTATGCTCTTCCGTTATATAAGATCTTAAGTGTTGTTACTAGCTTCTCCCTTCCCGAATGTTAATTACATTCGTAACTCTCAATGGAACTAGTTTTCATAAAAGTCGAAATATAATTTTCACCTTAATTACAGAACTAAGTCTAAATATACTCTAATAAGGAAATAATGTTTATATATCCCCCATGCAACCTCACATGGCCTGTGACTTCTGACACGACTGGGTCAAGAGAACTGTATTCGAGTGGGTGGGACCACAGCACATTAATTGTTTGCACCAAAAGGAAAATATTAAAGAAGAGACATACTATGGCTTATTATCTTAGAAATGACTGCACCCCTATCTCTACCCACCTTACCTTACATAATGTCTTTACATGACTTTCTTAACCACCACTTCTTTCATGAAGATTCGGTCTGTAACTCTAATATGATAATATGGCTGTTCCTCGATACTCACCAATCTCGCCTTTACCAAGTGAGGTTAATGGAGCAGGTCACGATGAGGTAAGAAACTAAGGATGGATGTCTTGCCATCATATCCAGGGCTGTTCTGACTTCTGATACAGAGGTCAGAGGTCTCAGACCCGGTCTCCGTCTGAGCTTATTTTAGGCATCTTGGCGGCTATATTCAATGCTTATTCAATCACGGACATTTCTTCGCGCTGTGGTGCCATTTTTTGGCTGAGGAAGAGACGGCTTTTGTCTGGCCTCACTTATAGCAACGAGCTAATTTCTCAGGACGAAATGTTGCACAGGGAATTTGTTTGTTTGCAATTCAACGAAAGTCTTGTTAGCAGACCGAAAGATAGCGTCGGTTCCTGTTATGCTCCAGTGTGGCGCCTACCTGGGGTAACTGAGGGTTTCGAACTTGGCAACGATAGATAAAACATAAATCTCAGGTCTATTGTGAAAGATAAGGATAAAGACTTACAAGACAGTGTCTTAAATGATTTTTTTTTTTTTTTTTTTTTTTTTACATGAGGTAGGTGAAACTTTAGCATGTATGAGGAGGATAATCTATCAAATAGCAATACATTATTACATTTAGAATATGGTGTTTATCTGTAAAGCAAAGAATTAATATATACGAATAGGATATGTTATAAAATCAGAATGGAACATAAGCAAGCATTTAACTAAAGAAAAATCATATAAGAAACAATCTTACGTAATGCAATAGGTAAAAGAAATGTTACTTACATTACATTATACACGCGTACATACTATACACGCACACACGCAAACTGACAGACAAACACACACACACACATATACACACACATACACACACACACACACACACACACACATATATATATATATATATATATATATATATATATATATATATATATATATATATATATATATATATATATACAGTATGTGTAGATAGATAGACAAATAGATATCTTCATGTGTCTGTTATTGTGCATTAGGTCGCCGAAGGTAAGATGGCATTTAGAGGAAATTGCGTGCTTTGTTTGTAATCAAACCAGGACCATTTACTGATATGACAAGTATTAAAAGATCTCTCTCTCTCTCTCTCTCTCTCTCTCTCTCTCTCTCTCTCTCTCTCTCTCTCTCTCTCTACTTACATACTTGCCTAAATATGAATATATCTTCATGTGGGAAAAATATGATAGAAATTTGTTTAATATATACGTTATATGTCAGAATGGTCCCAAATGATTTACTCTATATACCTTCATGTATATAAGGGGGGGGGAACAAGCTATTACTTATATTACATACTTCAATGTTCCATAATTAACATTATCAAAATTGTTATTATTATTATTGAAATGATTTTTAAAATTATCAAAATCTAAAAAATCATCAAAATCATAAACATTACTAAAATTATTATTGTTAAAATTACTCAAATTACTATTAGTCTTACAACAATCCTAATTATTATTATTATTATTATTATTATTATTATTATTATTATTATTATTATTATTATTATTATTATTATTATTATTATTATTGGAATCACCAAATTCCATTAATGCATTCCATCTCTAATGTGTCTCTATCTCAGTCCCGTCTTCGCCTTAGTCTCAGCTCTCAGCTATGCATACATGAAAGGGTCAATTTGCATAAGGATGCCAAACATACATGTCACTGTCACACGAACCTCTAATTAAGTTATGCTTACTCACATACCATGACACCTTGGAGGAGATGATGGTGGGGTTTACAAATAGTTTATTTCTAATGTATGTATTATATATACATATATGTATGTATGTATGTATGTATGTGTATATATGTATGTATATATATATATTTATATGAATATATATATATATATATATATATATATATATATATATATATATATATATATATATATATATATATATATATACAAATACATATATATATAAATGTGTGTATATGTATATTACATATATATTTATATATAAACATGCATATATATGTGTATATATATATATATATATATATATATATATATATATATATATATATATATATATGTGTATATACATATATCTGTTTTATATATATATATATGTATATATGTATACATATATATATATATATATATATATATATATATATATATATATATATATATATATATATATAAGCATTTTCCGTATATATGATGATAAAGAGCCTAAATTCGTGATAAAAAAAAATCATTTGGAGCTTTCGAAGTGTCAGTCTCCCTTCCTCTTCAAAATTCAAATGTATACAAAAGAAGAATGGAGATGGTCCCTTTGGAAGCTCCAAATAAATCCCATCGTTTCGTGAAAAGGAGTTTTATGTTTATGCTATATATATATATATATATATATATATATATATATATATATATATATATATATATATATATATATATATATATATATATATATATATATATATATATATAAATTCTCACATTTTTAGCTCGCTTATTAAAATGAAATTATGTCAGTTGATTTAGGTTTAGTTAAAAGTGAGGGGCAGTAACTACCTATTTCCAAATAGATATTTCTTGAAAAGGAAATACAGATTTCTTCACCTTTAAATATCATTACAACCCAATTTCAAAATTGGTGACGTCACTTTAGTGTTTATCTTTTTATCGGAAAATATTTTTCTTGTTAACTTTTCTTAGCAAGGTTCCTTGGGAGGTAGCATTCTTTGATACGTTGAATTCATTTTAATTTCTGTTTGCAATTTACTCATGAGCGCAACCTATTTCACTTGCCATGACCTTTTATATATATGTTCAGTTTTTTCCATTACCAGTTTGTTTACCAGTTTGATTACCAGTTTGTTTCTGACTTTTAACTCTGTTTAAAGACAACGTTCTTAAACTAAAATACATTTGTATATACTATACATTTGATATTATTGAATATGAGAATTTCGTTGCCAAGTTATGCAGGTAATTTCATCTTATGAATCATCTTGTTTGGTTTCAAACAATATTCTTGATTTGGATCATCTCTACATTATCCAGTCACTATCAACTATCAAAAATAAAGTGATGAATTTTAGTCTTGAAGTCAGAATTAATTAATTAAGATTTAAAGGAATGTTTCTGCAAGGAATGAAGGATTTAAGTAAGTAGTTGAACTTCCGAAAATATCATGATTTAAATTTCAGATAAAAAATATCTATTCTACACTCCATCTTTTCTCCTATCGAAATAATTGTACTAAAGAGAAGTAATTTCCAGATTTTCCGAGTCTCTTGGCGATCACCCAAAACAAAACGTCAATCAATTGAATTATATTTTTCATCATAACGTTTTGAGTATGTATTTTGGACAGATTTCATATAACAAGATTCATATCAAATTAATATTTATTTTGATTGTTTCTTTTAGCAAACAAATGTCACGGCGATACAATGCATTCAAAATAATATCTCCAAAATCATCTTCACTAACTCAGACATTGTTATTTCTTTAGGTAATATTCCTGATTAACATGGCTGATTTACTTTTATCTATGTTAGCGTTGTTATTATTCCTTAAATGTTCAATTTTAATTGCTCATTACTTCTCTTGTAGTTTATCTATTTCCTTTTTTCACTGGGTTATTTTTCCCTGTTAGTGCGAGGCCTTGGTTGGAGCCTTCAGGCTTATACAGTAGATTCCTACTTTTCCAACTAGGGTTATAGCCTTGCTACTACTACTACTACTACTACTACTACTACTACTACTACTACTACTACTAATAATAATAATAATAATAATAATAATAATAATAATAAAAATACACTAAATTCCTACATAAACATGACTGTCTTGACGAGCATTCCTTGTTTATGATCCATCAACTTTAAGATCCTCCTCATTTCTTAACATTCTCTCTTCCTCATTTTATGTAATCGTAAAATGACTGACATCTTGCTACTTGAAACTAAAATTATCATATCCCTAATTTACTTAATAACCTGACACATGGGGATGACTGCCACTTTACACAAATTTGACCTAAGGCTCCTTAAGAAGGGAGTCAAGTGCTTGAAACATTCTCTTTAAATGGGGCTTCATTAAGCCCTTCTCATGTCTTTCTTTAGAGAGAAGCTCACTTATCTCGCCTTTTACTTTATTTCTATTCCCTCTTCATGTAAATAATCTAAATGATACAATATTTCATTTTTTTATTTTGTGTATATGCTATGGGAATTCCTTAAATTAATAAGGCCTT
>NC_090739.1:113082870-113085370 GCF_036898095.1 Palaemon carinicauda | reverse complement strand
ATAGAAAAGTAATGGTATTGCTTAACAGAACTTCGTAGAATTAATAAAATGCTGTTGATCACGCGTTTACAAACTCAGCGACTTTGTTTTACAAGCAGCGTTGTCAACATTTTATCTTTTGCTAAATACAGCATTACTTGCTACAATGTATACCTGTCAAACATATGTCCTCAGTTTCCCATGAAGTGTACCTGAAATGATCAAGCCAACTGTACACAACTCACTGCTTAAGACATGTAGGAGAAATTACATCCCTAATCGACCCGCTGACTCTCTCCCCTCTCCTTTATATACCGTTCTTTTGTTAAAGTTCTTTAATCTTTATTTCCTTTTCATTTCCTTATTTGCATTCTCGTTCTGGATGTAAGAGGAGGAACTACTCGTGTTTTGGGAGTAATTTCTCTCACTCGTTTCCTTTTTATCTCCAGACGTAAAGGTTTGAGAGTTCTTTTATTACCTTCTTTTATTTCCTCCTTTCCTTTGCATTATTTTTGTATAAGCTTTTTTTGGCACAGGAAATTTAGAAGAGTAATAATTCTTATTTCTATGGATCCATTTCCTACCTTGAATATGATTGTAGTTTAACTTCACCTCCAGGTATTTTTGCTCGCTATGTCATCATGTTCATGTTCATTCCCGGCCGGTCACAAGCTCTTGTATTTGTGTGATTTCGCCTGGGGTTCTGATCCCGAGCTCGTTAAGAGAATCCAGACATTAATGTATCAAAAATATATATGGCTTACTTGAATATGAAAAACACGTCTAAGTGTGCAAAATTTATCGTATATATATATATATATATATATATATATATATATATATATATACACACATATACATATATATATATATATATATATATATATATATATATATATATATATATATATATTCGGGAATAATTAACTGCAGAAAATCTCTTTTCTATATCTTATAAAACAGATTTACCACAACTGATGATTAAATATCAATAAAAAGTAATGGAATTAAACATGGTACACCCTATCTATTTTCAATAGCTAAATCATTTAAAGAAGAAAACTGTAGAGAGAAACTATTCGATTAATTTTATGGGCGATCGTAGAACAACCATACAATTATCTATATACGAGACCGAATTTTCAACTCTACTTAAATATGCGTTAACTATTTAGGGTTTTTTCTTCAGGCTAAATTCTTATGTCACTCTGAATATGTTGGGTGATATATAAAAGGTAAATGAAAAGATATTAGCATTTATTTTACCTATATAATACTGATTATCCTATATAATGAAAATAATATCTTTTGTAAAGATATTCAACATCTCAGGAAACTGATATTGACAAACAGACAGACACACAGATAGAAAGAGGGATAGAGAGAACGCAGTTATGGTTAACGCTCTTTTATCAGATAGGATAGAAATATAAAAAGTAATTTCAAATATAATGGCAAGAATATATACTCAAGTGCAGCAGATGTCGAATGCCGAAAGTAGTGGTGAGAAAGAAAAAAAAATATGCTGCCAGGGAAGGCACTCCTAAAATAAACTCATCAAGGGGAGGCTGCACCACTCCACCGTAATGGCAGCGGTGTTTACAAACCTCAAAATAGCTCTTACATAAAAGTCTCTTTAAGTGCAATGTGTTTGCTTATTTCACGCTCGTGCATATGAGAGAGAGAGAGAGAGAGAGAGAGAGAGAGAGAGAGAGAGAGAGAGAGAGAGAGAGAGAGAGAGAGAGAGAGAGAGGGTGTTATTGTCAGAAAATCTTATAATTTTAAATCTTTTTAATTTGATTTCATTTAGGACAATTATCACTGAAGGACGACAGACAATTTTAAAGGAAACCAAAGTATGTCCAAAATCATATCTCGGAAATCTCTTGATTTTATATAAAAGTACTTTGTACATTACCAAACAAGAATACAATTACCTTTTCAAAGAGAAATGTCTTAAGGGATTTGGTGTTAATATTAGGTATATACATTAACAACAACATAAAATTATATCAACCATGTGTTTTACCAGTATATGTATGTCAGTCAGCCTTGTCTAGTAATGGATATATGATCTAAATCAAAACCTTATGATAAAGGCTTCGTACTACCCTATGGCGCTCAGCTTTCAAACATCTGACTTATTTTATAGTTCGTGAATAATGATGACAATTTACTTAGTCTAACGACGCCTCACAGTGCAACGAACGCGTTACTGAGAGTGTGAGTGTCCATTTGAAATTATATTACATGCATTTGTCAATCTAGCCTGAGGAATGCGTACGTATTTATGAATATATATCCATAATTTCCTCTCACATACATATCATGGAATATTCGATTATAGTAACAAAACTAATAGAGCTTGTGAAAAAAAAAATAACGTACAAAGAAGAAGGAAATGAAAATCAAAACGTCTACTTCTGTTCCAACGAACCACTGAACTGACAACCCTAGAAAACATAAGAAACCTTTCATATAACTTTGACAAAATCGACCATGTCAATTTCAGAGTATAATC
>NC_090739.1:113062870-113080370 GCF_036898095.1 Palaemon carinicauda | reverse complement strand
GACGTATGCTTGACACGCCACATGGCTATCTGCACCCCACATAGCGTTTACGCTTCGAGGGGGAAGGTGTGGCAAGTTATAGGAGGGGCCGTTGCAAAGTTCTCCTCCTGTGCTACTGCTACGGTACTGTGACGGGCCAAGAGAGGGTTGTGAACTCAAAGGCAGGATGCAATCAACTGAGTTGTTTATTAAGGAACACTCTCCTTTATATACAAAACCTCAAGGCAACAGGACATAACATGTTCAAGAGACAGACAATATTACAGAGCAAAACCGGAGACATGATCATTCAGGTTCTTTTTAGTGCAAGGGAAGAGCGCAGATACAAGCATAATATATACAAAATAATTATGTACAATTGTGTGACACATGGTTGGTACATGGCTCCCCCCCCTAAAAATGACATACTGTACATGTTAAATAGGGCGCCCTGATTTAGAGAGGCGAACTGTAGGCGGGTCATCTGGCAGAAGATAAGCAGGTTTTAGACGATCAATGGAGACCCAGTCTTCTTTGCCACGAATGTTTAGTAGGAATGCTTTCGTACTGCGTCGGATCACAAGGAAAGGGCCCGTGTAAGGGGGCGTTAGTGGTGGCTTGCTAGTGTCGTTGCGCAGGAAGACGTGCATTGCAGAGTGCAAGTCTGTTGGTATGTGATGCTTCGCTGGGGGCTTGTAAGTCTGGCGGCACGGAGTAAATTTTCCCACGACGTGACGTATGCGCTAGAGATCGTCGGAGGAGGTTGTAGAAGGAAAAAATTCGGCAGGGACGACCAACGGGTCGCCAAACACCATTTCAGCTGCCGAGACGTCGAGGGCGTCTTTAGGAGTGGTCCTTAGTCCCAGGAGGACACAGGGAAGCTGAGTAAACCAGTTGCAATCCTTGCAGCGGGACATCAAAGCTGCTTTGAGGGTGCGATGAAAACATTCAACCATTCCATTGGCAGCGGGGTTGTAGGCCGTTGTCTGATGTAGGGTGATGCCCAGGAGATTCGCTAATGACGTCCACAATTGAGAGGTGAAAGTGGTTCCCCTGTCAGAAGTAATATGCTCAGGGATACCGAATCTTGAAATCCATCCAGAGAGTAAGGCAGATGTACATGAGGCGGACGTTGCAGTTTCCATGGGAATGGCTTCAGGCCAACGAGTGGAGCGGTCGATGACGGTAAACAGGTAACGATGTCCTTGTGATGTGGGTAGGGGGCCTACAACGTCGACGTGAATGTGTGCGAAACGACGCTGAGGTTGAGGAAAGGTGCCCACTCCTGAATCCGTGGAAGTTTGGCAAGAAGTACAGGCACGGACCCAATCCTTAGCATCCTTGGAAATGCCGTGCCAAATGAACTTTGCCTTCACCAGCTGTGCAGTAGAACGGCACGAGGGATGTGAAAGGCCGTGAATGAAATCAAACACCTGTCGGCGCATGGGAGCAAGAATCCGAGGTCGCGGTCTACCAGTACTGACGTCACAGAGGAGGGTGGTGTTGGAGTCTTCGAGGGGAAAGTCTTCCCAACGGAGGGACGTGCAGGATGTCCTACAAGCTGGATACTCTGGATCCTGTCGTTGGGCTTCAGCCAGGGCGTTGTAATCCAATCCCAGTTCAACGGCAGCCAACGTGTTTCTTGGCAGGGCATCGGCAACGGGATTCATTTTCCCAGGGACATATTGGAGGGTGCACTTGTATTCAGCCACGGCGGAGAGATGTCGGCGTTAACGGGCGGACCAGGCGTCAGACTGTCGAGTGAAGGCATGCACCAGAGGCATGTGGTCTGTGCGAATGACGAAGGGCGTACCTTCTAAGAAATGGCGAAAGTGACGGACAGCCAAGTGCACCGCCAGCAATTCTCGATCGAAGGTAGAATAACCCGATTCTACCTTGGACAGTTTTCTGCTGAAGAAGGCCAATGGGCGGGGCGAGCCTTTGATCACCTGCTCGAGTACTGCACCAATAGCGACGTCGCTGGCATCGGTGGAGAGAAGGAGAGGGGCATGTGGGATAGGAAAAGTGAGAGCCGCAGCAGTTGATAGGGCCTTCTTTGCATTGCAGAAGGCTGCTTCTTGAAGGGGACCCCACTTCAGGTCCTTTGGCTTGCCCTTGATGGAGGCGTAGAGGGGAGCAAGAGTGGCGGCAATGGCTGGCAGAAAACGGTGATAATAGTTGATCATGCCCAAGAATTCCTGCAGAGCTTTGACGGTCGAGGGCGCAGGGAAGTCCTGAACAGCTGCTACCTTCTCAGGGAGGGGATGGACTCCTTCAGGAGTGATACGGTGCCCTAAGAACGACACTTCGTTGGCGCCAAAGGTACACTTGTCATACCGGACTACAGGGCCGTTTTGTTGCAGGCGGTCAAGCACGATGCGCAGGTGACGGAGGTGTTCCTCTTTTGAGGAGGAGAACACAAGTATGTCGTCCACATAACATACACAGAAAGGGAAGTCCCCTAAGATGCCATCCATGAGACGTTGAAACGTTGCCCCAGCATTACGAAGGCCAAAACAGGAGTAATTGAAGGTGTATGTACCAAACGGAGTGGTGATGGCAGTCTTGGGGATGTCTTCTGGGTTCATAGGCACCTGATAATACCCCTTCAGGAGGTCGAGCGTAGAGAAAACCTTCGCTTTGTGCAGGTAGGAGGTTACGTTGGCAATGTTTGGGAGGGGGTAGTGATCCGGTTCTGTTTGCATGTTCAGGCGCCTGTAATCCCCGCACGGACGGAGGGAGCCGTCTTTCTTCAGAACGATGTGTAAGGGTGACGACCATGGGCTGAAGGCCTTTTGGCAAAGGCCCATTTCCTCTATTTTGGCGAACGTCTGTTTGGCGGCTGCCAATCGTTCCGGTGCCAGACGTCTGAATTTTGCGAAGACTGGGGGTCCCGTCGTCTTGATATGGTGATAAATACCGTGCTTGGCAGGAACCGTGGGCGTTTGGCGAAGTTCTGGACGGAAAACTTCCGGGTACAACGTGAGGAGGTGGGCGTAGGCATCCGTGGGTGCGCTAATGTGGAGAGCGAGGTTAGAGGGGGCGGATTGAAGAGGTGTCGACAAGTACGAATCTGCATTGAACAATCGTCGGTGGACGACATCGACCAGAAGGTGGAAATGAGAGAGGAAATCCGCACAGAGGATTGGTATTGTGACGTCAGCAAAGAGAAACTTCCAATTGAATTTACCGTTTCCGAACGATAATGTGAGGTTCTCGTAACCGTAGGTGGGTATCGCAGATCCGTTGGCAGCTACCAAGCGGACGTCGGCAAATGTAGACAGACTACGTCGTGCCTTGAAGAGTTTCCTTGGCAATAGAGAACGACAAGCACCCGTGTCTACCAAAAATCGCACGCCCGTTCCTACATCCTTTAAAAAGAAAAGATTAGAAACACGGGAGGCCACCGCCACAAGCGATGGCCTACTTACACGGTTTTTGGCCACTGACAATCCTTGGCACATTTCTTCGCGGTTGTCCTGAATCTGAAGTGGTAGTAGCAAAACTGCGGCGGATGGGAGGTAGTAAGTGGCTGTAGAAGTCGTTCGTTGGGGCGCGAGCGATTGGTGGGTGGTGGGCGGCTTTGTCGCCGCTTTGGCACGTCACGGGGTAGGCGTGTATGTCCTACGGCATTCATGTCAGCTTCGGTTGACGTTGAATAGGCATCCTCGTCGTCAGGGGTGGAGGCGTTGATGGAGGTCTTGAAGTGGCTGTCCATAAGGGCGTCGGCTTTGGTCATCAAGTCCTTAATGGGTAAATTATCGACATCGGGTATGGCAGCGCGTACAGGTTCGGATAAACAGCGTATCCAAAGGGCACGAAGTAGGTTCACCTCACGAGGAGAGCCGTCTGCGGCAGGTTGAAGGCGAGCGATACTGGTCATCTCCCTGAGGGCAAGCGAAGCCCTTTGGTCCCCCAACGGTTGTTGCGAGAGCTGAAAAAGCTTTGCTATACGGGCGGCTGGCGGCGGCGAGTACTGCTGCAGAAGGTATGTTTATAGGGCGTCATACGCTATTGGGGTGTCTCCTTGTTCACAAAGCCAGTCGGATATTTCTGGGAAGGTGTCCTCGGGTATCGCCGCGAGAACATAATCCGCTTTGGTGGTTGAGTGAGTCACGCCCCTGATACGAAACTGGACTTCTGCGCGCTGAAACCAAGCAAACGCCTCTCCCCTGGCAAACGATGAAAGCTTGAATGGAGCGGCCGCAGCACCAACTGCCGTAAAGTCCGTCATAGTACCAACGATGAAGGGGCGAGGGGGTGGGGGTGGAAGGCGGTGGGAGCGAGTCGACTTCCGGGGTCACCAATGTGACGGGCCGAGAGAGGGTTGTGAACTCAAAGGCAGGATGCAATCAACTGAGTTGTTTATTAAGGAACACTCTCCTTTATATACAAAACCTCAAGGCAACAGGACATAACATGTTCGAGAGACAGACAATATTACAGAGCAAAACCGGAGACATGATCATTCAGGTTCTTTTTAGTGCGAGGGAAGAGCGCAGATACAAGCATAATATATACAAAATAATTATGTACAATTGTGTGACACACGGTTGGTACAGTACCGAGCGACGTAAACAAACGGCAGCCATAGCTGTCCGCCATCTTGACATACGTCACATCCGCCCGCGTCATTCCTTCTAGCGTTTCTGTTAGCCTCCACGATGCAATAGGAAAGGGAGGGGCCTGACAGGCCAGAATAGAGAAAATAGGGCGGGTCCATCAGGACGTCATGGCCATCTCACCAAAAAATAGATATTTCGCTTCGCTCAAAATCCGTTTTTTGGGCTCAAGCCATGACGTCCTGATGGAAGTGTACCAGAGAATTAGTGTATCGTGGATTTTCCTCGTTTCGGTAGTGCCTTCTACTTCAAACAATACTCCTTTGGTCTGATGACCTTAGAGACCGTGACATCTCAGTTGCATGTCACTACCAGTGGCATAAACTATGACCTGGCTTCCTGCCCCCCTGGCAGGAAAGTCCTGGTTGGACGATAGAAACATCTCGAAGTATCCTGATGATGATAAACTCACCTGTAGACGAAGATCTTGTCGGTCTCGTGGACAGATCAGGAAAGTTAAGTACTTGTGTGAGAACAAATATTTCACTTTCTTTGGTGAGCAGATCGCAGACAGGAGCAATATTATAACATGAAATATAATAATGGTTAAATAGGGGCATTAAAACTCTGTAACAGTAGTTTATTTTCTATGGTAGGGCGAAATAAGACGCATATGGTAGCGAAATTTCTATTGTATTCAAGAAAATATTCACGATAATATGAAATAAGGTAAACAATTTACAGTAAAATTGTTGATTGACAAACATAGACTAGGGACTATAAAAGACAATGATGTAGAATCTGAAAAGGAAGAACTTGCCATTTCACACATGAGTTCCAGGGGAACCAAAGTCTTTGAAAATCACAACACACTTCATGTTTAGTAATCATGTGGCACACGTGTTAAAGTCTATGTTACTTCACCTTGTGGAAGAACAGTCTCTCGTGACACTACGTGTCACCTGAAATCACTATGTATCGCACTAGGGTCAACATAGGCACCCGTTGAGTTAGAGTCCCGAAATAACTCGCTATTCTACGCAGCACTAAGCGGCAGGTTTTAACACGCTACCTGCAGCTACCACGAATCTCTTCACCTCTTGCACCTGCTTCGCGTAGTGTTTGAAAAACACTCTTGAGGATTTCCAGCCTGTGAGGATCGAAGGCTTTCGAAATCCATTCCTTGGAAGAAATTTAGGGAAGAGGTGACTTTCCTAGGATCATGACCTGCGGGTGTACTGTCAGGATCCACTCTGCGAATAAAGTAGGTGATCTTCGCCCTTAATTATTTAAGTGACAAATCACTGCCCGATGTTTCTCCTAGAGTTGTCCGCCGCCAAAGTCTGAAGTTCTTCGAAGATAGACCTTAAGACTCTCCACTGGGCATAGAGAGACATCTTCCTTCAGAGGGCAGATTCTCTAGGGTCCCCATCTCTTGGTAGGGAGTTCATTCTTAGCGAGAAACGTAGGGTCATGGAAGAGGGTAAGTTCCCCTGTATCGGCGAACTGTATCTGGCCCTCTTCCCTAGATAAGGCCACTGTTTCACTGACTCGAGCTCCCGATGCAAGAGCAAAAGGGAAGAGTACTTTTGAGTCAAGTCTTTCATAGGGCAAGAGTCGTTGTCCCGGCTAGAGGCAAAGTGAAGCACCTTATCCAGATACCAGGAGATGGGTCTCGGTGGTGGTGCTGCACGGAGTCTAGCACATGCCTTCGGAAGTTTGTTAAAGATTTCGTTAGACAGATCTATCTGGAAGGCGTACAGTAGTGGTCTCGTCAAGGCCGATTTACAAGTGGAAATCGTATTGGCTGCCAAGCCTTGTCCAAGAAGGTGAATGAAGAAGGACGTACAAAAATCTATGGAGATCTCCGTAGGATTGTTTGCCTTGACCAAGGACACCCACTTCATCCAGGATGACTCATATTGCCTTCTGGTAGACTTTGTCTTTTATTCCTTTAGGAAGTCTAGACTTTTCTTCGAGATTCCAAACCTTTTTCTTCGCGGCTAGGGAGAGAAAATTATGAGATGAAGGTCTCCGACTTTCTTTGATGAAGCGAAGACAGTCGACTTCTGCACCTGCTGGGAGAGAACTGGGCCCGGCCAAGGGATCAGCTTGTCTGTAGCTCCAGGACAAGGGGAAACCAGTTACTCCGGAGCCACTTGGGAGCCTCTAGGGCTGCTGTTCCCTTGAAGGTTCTCAGTTTGGCGAGGACTTTCAGCAGAAGGTTGGGTGGAGGGAACAGGTAAATCTTGGAGCATCTGTTCCAGTCCAGGGACATGGTGTCCACCGCTTCCGCTTTAGGGTCCTCATATGGGGCCACGTATAGAGGAAGTTGGTTGTTGTCGCTCATCACGAAGAGGTCGATCTGCAGTTCCGGGACTTGATGGGAGATGAAGGAGAATGATCTTGCGTCTAGGGACCGTTCCGACTCTATGGGGCTTGTCCTCTATAGAGCGTCCGCCGTCACATTATGGAATCCTTGTAGGTGAACTGCAGACAGGTGCTCTTTTTGTCTGCTAGGCGGAAAATGGGTAGAATCACCTGGTTGAGTTGGGGCGATCGGGAGCCCTGACGTTTGAGACATCTGATCACAACAGCGCTGTCCAGAGTGAGACGGATGTGAATCGAAGGACGAGGGGACAGTTTCTTCAAAGTGAGAAGAACCGCCATGGCCTCCAAGATGTTGATGTGAAACGTCTTGAATAGGGGAGACCACGTTCCTTGAACTTGTCGCTACTGGGAGTGACTCCCCCATCCGTCTAGCAAGGCATCTGTGTGGATGTTGACCGACGGAGGTGGTAGTTGAAGAAGAACTGATCTTTTCGGGTTCTTTGCTTCCGACCACGGCTTGAAGCGAAGCCTGGTTGGCAGGGGTCTCTTGAGATCTCTTCGAACGATGGATGCGTTTCGTCTCCAGACTCCCGAGGCACCCTTTAGCTGTGCTCGGCGCACTGGGTCTGTCACTGTAGCTAACTGGAGGGAGCCGAGTACTCTCTCCTGTTGTCGTCCTGAAATCCGTTTGGATTTGAGAAGTCTCTTGAGAGATCCGGCTATTTCCTTCCTTTTCTTCAGAGGGATGGAAAGATGGTGTGACTGAAGATTCCAATGGATTCCCAACCATTGAAACTTCTGAGCTGGAAACAGACGAGACTTTTTGGGGCGATGTCGCACAGACCAGCCAATCGTGTAGGTAGGCCATCACCTGGACGCCTGGTGGACGATCGTGTCTGCGAGCTTCGTGAAGATTCTTGGGGCCATGGTGAGCCCGAAAGGGCATGGCCCTGAAGGCGTATTATCTTCTTTGAAGCCTAAATCCTAGGTGGGAGGAAGCTTGATGGTTCATTGGAATGTGCCAGTAGGCATCCGCCAGGTCTATTGAGACCGTGTAAGCCTTTGAGGCAGTAGGGCTCTTATATGTTGAAGAGTCAGCATCTTGAATTTGTTGTTCACAATGAACTTGCTGAGGGGGGACAAGTCCAGAATGACTCTGAGTTTGTCTGAGTCTTTCTTGGGAACACAGAACAGTCTTCCCTGGAACCTGGTGGACTTCATCCTCTTGCTCACCTTCTTGTTCAAGAGTTCTAGGACGGATTCTTCCAGGATGGGGGTACAAGGTTGGAAGAATTGGTGGAAGATTGGAGGTGGTTTTACCCAACTTCACTCTAGTCCCTTCTTGACGATTCTGTGGGTCCAAGGATCGAAGGTCTAGTGATCCTGAAAGTGGCGGAGTTTTCCTCCCACCGGAAGCTCTTCATTGCTTCTGGTTTCCCGAGGGTTTAGCCCCTCGGCCGCCTACTCCCCTTCCTCCTCTCCCTCTAGATGGACGACGAGAGGAGTCTTTGCGGGAGTCTCTACCTCTGGGGCGAAAGGTAGTGGACTGCCTTTCATATGCAGGGGTAAAGACTGGTGACTGGGTCACCACTGGCTGAGGGACTAAATGAAAGGTCTGCTGCTGTTAAGCTAAAGCTGGGGAGTAGCGGAAGCCGGAAACTGACATTTACCCTGACGCTGTTGGGGTCGGAGCTTGTTGGACTTCTTCTTAGGTTGCGGACCTTCATCCTGAGAAGATTTCCTCTTTTGTGACATGCCCCACTTGGTGAGAAAGTTCCTATTCTCAGTGTCAGCTTTGTCCGCAATCTCTTTCACCAGATCCACTGGAAAGAGGTATTTGCCCCAGATATTGGAGGAGATCAGTTTCCGGGGTTCGTGTTTTACAGTAGCGTCTGCGAACAAGAACTCTCTACAGGCTCTCCGGGCCTTGATGAAACTGTACAAGTCTTTCATCAAGGTAGCAAGGTGGGTCTTAGCGAGAACCATGTGGTAGCCCAGGACCCGAACGTCCCCGGCCATTGCTGCAAGTTGTACTTGAATAGACAGGGAGGCGGCCAGCCTCTCTTCGGTGTCTTGTTCCCGACGTAAAAGATGATCATTGAGCTTGGAGAGGCTTCCAGCTTTTATCATCGGGATGTAGGGCGAGGGAGAGAGGCCTAGAGTCCCTATTGTAGGGCAGGGCTTTCCTTCTTCCACCGCCTTCAAGACAACATTCAGGGCCTTTTCTGCAAAGGGAAAGATCATGTGGGAGGAGATAGAAAGGACGGGTACTTCTTGCTCAGCGCTGGCATCTTGGAGTTAGTAAAGCCTTTACTTTTAATGCTATCAGCCAGCATAGCTTGAGCCTTGGAATGCTCAAATACGATGACCTCCTTAGGTTCGGTCTCCTCCTTGGAGACTGGCTTGGACTTGAGACGGATGTAACAGTCCGGGTAGACGTCAAAGTTAGGGCAGAACTCCACCTCTTCAAGGGGGACGGCACCCAATTTGTCGTTAATAAGATGCGTCTGGCCGTGATCGGCATGTGTTCTGCATGCCTCCAGGGATTTGTTACTGAGCAGGAGTGAAGATCCTTGACAGAGATCTTCTTCGGCTGAGAAACACGTAAGGGGGAAAAGAAGATTAAAAGCTGGTGATTTAGTCTTAATGTTTTCGTTTCGTTTTTCGTCGTCGTTTCGACATTGAAAAAGTGTCTAATTATCTTTGTCTTAAAGGAAGAGATGTAAGAGCTAAAGACGAATCAAATAGGAATTAGGGAGAGACCCTAATATTATCAGAAATTTTAGTTCAAGTAATCATTGATTACATATCATATATACAACGTATACTAAATTCCAATAGAAATGCATAATTATAAGTGAATAAGTTAGTTATTCATTTAGCAATATATCAGTAGAATAACCAAAAGAGATTTTCTCATGAAGTATTTTATTTTTTCTGGATCTTGAACATCTAACAAAGTATGAACTTTGCTAGTACAATACCTCTCATAATAGATAGATCGATAGATAGATAGATAGATAGATAAAGAACTGGTTATCGTGAATCCAAAAAGGCAATGCTCGCAAATTCTCTCTCTGTTTTTCAAAGGGAAAAACATAAATGCAGTTTCAATATTTTCCCCAAATCCCAGCAGGAACTTTGTCTTGGGTATGTTTTCAATTTCGAGAGGCCGCTCATAAATTATGTATCAATTTTAAAAGTTAGGTAACATTCCCAAAAGGTACGGTTAGTAGGGGCAACGCATGGATAACATGGATAAGAGCACAGAAGATACTTAATTGTAGGGTAAATGCTACAGCCGTGACAACAAGCTGCTGTAAGCAGTGATGACGTTTCAGTGAACTGCAATAGGGAACCAACGTAGTTTGTAAATCTAGGCTAAATATTTTCAATTAGCGAGTAAACCTCGTTGTTTAAGTTGCGTTGCACAAGTGAAACTAGTCCTTAAATTATGAAATATTTATTCCGATGCAACAGTAGAATCGTAAAACCTCATCGGAGAAAGGAGCGAAGAAGCCTCCATGGAAGTACAGAAACTACTCTACCATAGAAAGAATGCTGAAGACGCGAAAACGCATCATGGCATAAAGAACAGCTCATTTCTAAATGGAATCGAGTCGAGGAATAATGTTTTCTAGAAGGTTAGATGTTCTGAAAAGGCGAGTGAAATTCATTGTTTCCGCGTTAGACCAGCGAATACAGTTTGAAGAATGGACGTCATTCTCGTCGTTCGAGTAGAACTGTAAGCTTCGTCGAAGAGAGGATAGCTGGTGAGATGTTACGGACTCATCAAAGTCTTGTGAAAAATCATTCACTGACTGCAAAATAAATCTTCAAATTTTCTATTTTAAGAAATCTTCAAATTTTCTATTTTAAGAAATCTTCAAATTTTCTTTTATCAGTGTATGTTTTTAAATAATTATGTTTAAATTTTTAGCCATAGGGACTTCTGATTGATGTATAATCCAACATCCAACGGTTGTAGCCCTGACGAACAATCACATAAAAAGGTCATTCAAAAGTTGACACGAGTTAAAATTAATTGCAGTGTTCACCGTTTCATGAAACTCAACTGAAGTTTAGTTTTTCCGGTAAGATATTGTCTTTGAGTTTTAGACGCTACTAGTACAATGCATATATATATATATATATATATATATATATATATATATATATATATATATATATATGTGTGTGTGTGTGTATATATATACACACACATATATATATATATATATATATATATATATATATATATATATATATATACAAATATATATATACATATAAATATATATATATATATATATATATATATATATATATATATATATATATAAATATATATATATATATATATATATATATATATATATATATATATATATATATATAGACATAGATATATATGTATATATAGATCACATGTTATCACTATTGCTCGTGATTTTCATTTATTCTAATTAGCCATAAATACCTCATAATATCGAATTCACCCTCCCTCTAGATCCAAGATCCAAGAAGAGATTATTTTTCATAAAATCTCCCGTCGGCCAGGGATTTAAATTCTGACCCAATAAAACTGAGGTGATTTAGACAGGATTCGAGTCCTTGGCCAACCAGCTCATAAAAAAATTAATTTCCCCTTTGATCTTGGACACCGAGGGAGAAGGAATTCCATATTAAGAGGTATTTGTAGCTAAACAGAATAAATGAAAATCACGAGTTTTGATAACAAATTGTCACACACACACACACACACACACACACACACACATATATATATATATATATATATATATATATATATATATATATATATATATATATATATATATATACATATATATATATATATGTATATATATATATATATATATATATATATATATATATATATATATATATATATATATATATATATATATTAATGGGAAAAGATAACAGAATATGACAAACCAATATGTATGGCGTTTATAGATAATGAGAAAGCTTTTGATTCTGTCAAAACTTCAGCAGCAAAGAAAAGGAAAAGATGAATCTTTTATTAAAATCCTTGAAGATATCTTTACAGGTGATTTGCTTCCTCTCAAATCCATTCTCGATGTATTGCGTCAGGTTTAATACCTGGCTACTGCAGGATCGACTTGGTCTAAAGTCAGCTTTGCCTGTCGACAGTTTTTCGACAGTTGGTTGGATACGTGCAAGGATCATTCGTTCGTTTAATTTGTGAAGAATACACACCATGTGAAAACAGAAAATAGACATGGGCAGATAATGAGAATGACAGATAACAGATGGAGAATGAGAATAACAGAATGGGTTCTTAGATATTGCAAAAGAAGAAGGCGAAGGAAGAGAAGACGATGGATTAACGAGCTAAGAAAATTTCCTGGTATAAACTGGGAAAAAAAGATCATAAGTAGACAGGAGTGGAAACCCATGTATAAGGCCTGATGATGATCATATATATATATATATATATATATATATATATATATATATATATATATATATATATATATATATGTATGTATGCATATATATCTATATATATATATATATATATATATATTATATATAAATATATATATATATATATATATGTATATATATATATATATATATATATATATATATATATATATGTATATATATATATATATATATATATATATATATATATATATATATATATATATATATATATATATATTATAGGCACTGTAAGATATAGGCCATGGTTTCTCAACACGTCCTTTGTACAGCTCCACTACCTTATCTCGACCACACCACAATAGTACCTGGGCACCCATTCACAACTGGTTGAAATTGATGGCGGCAGTCCGTGTTCAAAAGGGGTCCTAGAAATCCGTAGCCATAGAGTTGAACATCTTCAAGTCGCAATGTCAATAGGGGAAATGATTTATGATATGTAAACTACACATATCATTTCATTTGTTATGTAATCTTCCTTCAAGAATTCGTATATCTTTTTTTGATCTCTTGAAGTCATTAATCAAATAAATAAAAGCTTAAGGTCATGATTTTCCTCTTTTTCCATATTCTACGCCTAAAACTCAACCATTTATCATCTTGTTTACATATCATTATTTCTGAATGTAATTCCATGGGACTTTTATGTAATCCTATGAAATGGTTCGCTAAGATTCTGCCTTTCGCTAAATATGGGAAACGTAGTATGATAATCGCAAATCTGCAGCGAAACGTGATAATAATAATAATAATAATAATAATAATAATAATAATAATAATAATAATAATAATAACTGTTCTGAAGACATTACATTAGAACGCACCTACAAAAATAAAACATTTGGCTCCTTTCTTTCGAGTAGTTTTCATTCAAATAGATTGTTGGTGAAAAATCCTCACATTTAAAGATGTGTATACTGGAATATACATACATATCTACACAGTATGTACTGTATATTCTACGTATATATGAATCAAACCCAGCGAATGAAATCTCTACGCATTTGCAAATAAACATATGAGTATAAGCAATATTGTCCAAGCACAAAAATATACAGGAAAATGTACCGCAGGAATATTGCATGTAATATATGCAAAGACCACTAACAAGCAAAAGTGAGATCGGAAAAGGAAGCAAGACAAAATTTCTATGCAAAGAAAATATTGCCAAATACAAAGTTCCCCGAATGACCGAATTTTTCTCTTCACTAACTTTAAACTTAATGTCTGGTGGGATGTCTCGAAGTACCACCTGACCATCCATTATGATTTAATATGTTCCCCTTAATTGAATACGACCACTTGCGTGACCCTCTTCAATGGATTCATCATATTGACAGTCGAGCAAGACAGCAATATGGGTCATCAAGTATAATGGTAGAATTAAGCTTATTTTTCTTGCTGGAGGTGAGGGGATTTTCCTGCTAGGAAACATCTGGACATTTTATTTCTGGAAAGACGTTGCTAGCAAACGTTTATGTGTTTTATGAAATATTAGTTATCTAAAGTTTGGTTTGTAGACCGAATTTATTCGACATAAAAAAAAAAAAAACAATTATATTTTAAGGCTAAATTATCAAACTCCCCTCTCTCAAGAAATGAACAAAGGAAAAATTTAAGAGTATTAAACGCATATCTACTGATTTTTTTCCTTCCAAGTCTTTTGCATACTAGTTATATAAACATCAATACTATGGCATTTTGAAGGGAAGAGTAGAGATATCATCTTAAACTCTATGACACTTTCCCATAAAAAAAAAATGATATTTAATATATTGATTTGTTTAACATTCTACTAATTCTCCTTCCCAAGTCTGTTTTGATCCGGATAAAATGGGAGAGGTAATTTCACTTGTAACGGACTTGCCATGATTAAATCTTCCTGGAGAGACAGAGGGAAAATATATGTTATATACACTATTTATCGCCTAAAGTAATTGAGACCGACCATACACACAAACACAGAGAGACAGACACACATACACACAAATACACACATATATATATATATATATATATATATATATATATATATATATATATATATATATATATATATATATATATATTTGTGGGTGTATGTGTATATGAGTGTGTGTCTGCATGTGTGGGAACACGAACGATCTCGTTTAAACTGTAAATGAGCTCCTAAATCACAGAACTATATCACCGTCCAATTCTAAAATCGTTTCCTGCCATCCTATCTTTGATTCCAATATTTGCGGTTTCCCGCAGAAGTAATACCAAAGTTATCAACGTCTAATGGAGAGCAGAAGCCCTTTCCTCGGAAGGGGATCAGCTTCCCTCTGGAGAGAAGTTTTCAGTTTATGAAACAACATCGTCTGAGGCTTCCAGCGAGATCCCTTGCGTGTATTAAGATGTGTGTGACTTGTATGTTCCGTTTATGTCATTTATTTGTTTGGTAATCTGTCTGTTAAATCATTTTGAATTGACAGAGTAGAAAGGACATGGTTTTGACGCTTTTGCTTCATACCAGAAATTACTCAAAATTATTTTGGTGGTAATAAATACGACCTTATGTTCCGGAATTTAAAGTTATTCATTGTAGTAATGCACAAATTATTATTATTATTATTATTACTATTATTATTATTATTATATTATTATTATGGTTGCTCTGGATTTGTTGTTGCTGATTTTTTTAAACTGGAATAGATTTTGCTCTGGCCTGAAAAATTCTTCTCCCCAAAATCCATATTGATTATATTTTGAATAAAACTGTCACAACATTTTTCTCTTCTTTATAAAATAAACGTTGCTTGCTGACCATAGATAGTTTGGAAATTAGTATTTACGTTTGATATTGTAAATCAAAATACTCTATTTTAAAAAGAAGAAAAATAACCTCAGTTTTAGAAGTTAGTAGATGAACAATATGAAACACATGTACCGTAGTATTAATTCACTTTACTCTTCTGGAAGGATGTAAGTAATTATCGATAAAAGCAGTGGAGTTTGTTGGGCCTCAACGGTCCAATAGAGACTCCAACGACAAAGTCTGCTATCAGTGTTCAGTTTTAGCCTTAGTATCCTAGTTCTATTGTGGCCACAGGAGCGATTATGAGGCCCTCAAAGGCACTGGGGAGGCCTTACTTTCGTTGCAAGAGAAGACGCAATGTTAGACCATATATACAGACTGTATGTTTAAAATCTAGTGTCTTATGTTACATGAACACACACACACACACACACACACACACACATATATATATATATATATATATATATATATATATATATATATATATATATATATATATGTGTGTGTGTGTGTGTGTGTGTGTGTGTGTGTATGTATGTATATGTATATGTATATGTATATATATATATATATATATATATATATATATATATATATATATATATATATATATATATATATAATCAGCCGTTATTAGTCCACTGAAGGCCAAAGGCCTCGGGCATGTCCTTTCACTTGCGACTGTTTATGGTCTTTATGCCAGCCTATACCCGAGAATTTTCTAAGATCGCCAATCCATCGTCTTTTTTTTTTTTTTCATGATTTGTTTGCAATCTCTAAGGACCCATCCTGTTAATCTTTTATCAATCAATTATCTGCAATTCTGATTATATGTCCTGCCCAGGGCCATTTCTATTTCTTACTTGTTTGCATATTCTATACTTTAGTTTGCTCTCGTATCCACGTTGGTCTTTTTGCGTCTCTTAGTGATAATCCCATCATTATCCTTTCCCTAGCTCTTTGAGTTGTAACTAGCTTATGTCTATGACTTTGATAAGAATCTAAGTTTCCCATGCACAAATTGATACTGGTAGGACCATTTGATTAAATACTTTTCTATTTAGATAGTTTGGCATTTTACGTTTTATAACCTATGTTTTCTATCAAAAGCTTTCCATACTATGCTTAGTCTTCTTTTAATTTTGGTCTCATGTCCTGGAAAAACATTTACTGTTTGTCCTAAGTGCCTATAATCATAACCTATCTCTAGAGATTCATCCATAACACTTACTTGTTGTCTTAGTTTATGCATATTCATTTTCAGTCCTACGATTCTGCTTTCTCCATTGAAATCTTTATGATCTTTTGCAATTCCTTCCATGATTCTCTAAACACAACTATGTCATCTGCTATTCTTAAGTTGTTAAGGTATTTCCCAGTAATATCAATTTCTACATTTTCACAATATATATTTTAAAAACTTGAAATGCTGTGAATAATTTAAAAGAGATGGGGTCTCCCTGTTTAACTCCTTTCACAATCAGAATTTTCACACTATCTTTATGTAGTTTTAGGATTGCTGTACTTCCTTTATAGATATCTTCAAGTGTTCTAACATAAAATCCATATATTCATTGTCTTTGAAGGCATTCATTACTACAGAAGTTTTGACAAAATCAAAAGTTTTTTCATAGTCTATAAAAGCCATATATAGCGGATTGACATACTCTTTTGATTTTTCCATTAGCTGGTTAATTACTTCTATATTATTATCATTATTATTATTATTACTTGCTAAGGTACAATCCCAGTTGCAAAAATCAGGATGATATAAACCCGAGGGCTCCCACAGGGAAAATAGCCCAGTGAGGAAAGGAAATAAGCAAATAAACTATATAGGCTATAAAACTTATGCATAACAACATAATATATCTTAAGGTCAATAACGACGTTAATATATATATATATATATATATATATATATATATATATATATATATATATATATATATATATATATATATATATATATATATATGATATTAATAATAATAATAATAATAATAATAATAATAATAATAATAAAAGTAATAATATTGAAGAGAGATTAGTGTTCCTGAGTGTACCCTCAAGCAAGAGAACTCTAACCCCGGGCATTGGAACACCATGGTACAGAAGCTATGGCACTACTCAAGACTAGAGAACAAGGAGTGTCTTTCTCCAAGAAGAGTTGCTGACCATAACTAAAGAGTCTCCTCTACTCTAACAAGAGGAAGGTAACTACTGAAAAATTAAAGTGCAGTGGTTAATCCCTTTATCGAAGAATTATTTCGTAATTTCAGTGTTTTCAGGTGTATGAGGACATCGGAGAATGTAGAAACAATAGGCAAAGGAAAAATAACCCGTA
>NC_090739.1:113022870-113047870 GCF_036898095.1 Palaemon carinicauda | reverse complement strand
TTTTAATAATCCTAGCAAAGTTTGAACCTTTATATCTGGATTATAACTAAATACTATTTGAGTAATTTCATCAAGTAAAAGCGCAACAGTGCTTTGGTTTTCATTTGCTGATTCCCTCTGGAAAGAAATTCAAAATGTTATACAGCACACAGACGTACACATATCCACACACACATACTGCATATATGTATATATATATATACATATATATATATATATATATATATATATATATATATATATATATATATATATGTGTGTGTGTGTGTGTGTGTGTGTATGTGTGTGTGTGTTTGTGCGTGTATATGTGTGAGTGTGTCCGCATGCATATGCAACGTGCGTGCATGTGTATGTGTGTGTCTGTGTAGTTTTGTTCAACTTAGTACTTCTTTATAACTAAATATTAAAGATTCCTTCACTTGTTCACAATTATTTTCATAACACAATACTCTCCACGTTCTACGGTGTCTCAAATCTTTCTCGGTTAGCTTTGAAGTTGAATTTGAAGATATAAGTAAGTTTGAAAATGTAATTTTTTTCAGAAAAATATAGCCTTGTATTCCACCTCAGAAAAATTCTAAATTTTCGTTCTCTTTGATGTATTTTACGGAGTATCATCAAAGGGAAAGGAAACTAGAAATGTGGTGTAAAAGTTGAAATCATCTATTTGATATTTCTTACGAGTTCCTTCTCACCATTAGATTGTAGAGTAATTATATTTCATTATTTTAAAGTTCATCTCCATCGAATTTTTCTATTTTAGGAGACTAAATCAACGCCCGCAATCCTGAGTGTATTTTTTATTTAAAGGTATGTATTGTTTGCATACACGTGAGTGTTTGCTTTTTGATAAATGTTTATAAAATTAATAATGTATAAAAGTTCATTGAACGAACTTAATTCGTTCCAAGAAGCTGTATGTAAGTAGAGTTATTTGTAAGGCGAGTTTTGTTTGTCGAGTTGTTTTCAAGTTGAATTTTCTTTTTTACTTTTGGCCCAGGGTAGACCTAACCTGTATCCCATGCCTATAATTTCCACCTGCAAAAGTCAAAAAATAGTCTGGTTTCATATGAAATATATATCAGGTTATTACAAATGTCATTTTGCGTTCTGTATTAAATGATGAAATACTATTTTACAACAATATTCCTTTATCTTTTCTTTGTTATTTTCAGTTGGATTTGTGTTTGTTTCTCCGAATGCTTGTAAATCGAGTGTTTGTAAGTTGAGAACCTTCTGTAATGGCAATATACTTTAGCCTCAGACTTTAGCCTAGTTATTTATTTCCATGTTAATACTTTAAACATGATTTAGGAGAATATTCTATAAGAAATATTTGTATTTTTTATTAGTAGTTTAGTCAGAAATATGAAATGAACCTATCACAAACAAGGGCAAAAGAAAAAATCCCAAGATTCTTATATGTATAACGAAACAGATTTGCTAAAAAATTATCTAAATAGTAAAAGCTGAATTTAATAATACTGTATTATACATAATTCTATGTCGTTATAACTGCAAAACGAATTTAATTATATTTCACTTGGATACAGTTTTTGGAATGATACAAATATTTCTATGAAAAGTTACATATTTCCAATGATATTTGAGTATTGGAGTCTTTGGGTGTCTTTTCAGCTTTCTAATAATCAAAAGTATAATTTAGCAATGTCTATATTCTTTAAAAATGTTATTCGACATCGAATTCACTGGTGTCTGCGTCTTTATTATCCTTGTATTAATTGGTATTTTATTACTTTTGAAGTGATAATGTAAAAGTAGAGATTTGATAAGAACAGAGCGCAGGGGAAGAATCAATCTTCCACTATAATATATTGAATACATACACATATTGTTTGTACTCATAATTCAGGATGATGTAAAGCTGTCATTTTACTTTATATTTCTGCTTTCTCCTTGAAGATTTAAAGGCCGCTCATGAATGGCAGAGGCAAGGGACAGTGACACTGCCCTATCAAGCAGGACAATGGACTACAGACTGACAAAGGAGGACCAGGCAATGGCTGCTGATGACTCAGCAAATACATCTATAAGTTCCCCAAACTCCCCATACTCAGCTCATAAGGATGGTGAGGTTACAGCGACCAAAGGAAATAACGAGTTTGAGCGGGATTCGAACCCCCAGTCTGACAATCACCTGTCAGGGACATTACCACTTAGGCCACTACAACCCTAAGCATGATACGTATGTAAAATCAGTTCTTATATTCACGAAGAAAAAAAGTTCATATGAAATTTCAAACAAAAAACAAATTATGAAAAATAACATCATATCTCAAAATTTCTTTCCTGGTTTGGTCTTCCGTCTCGTTCAACGTATTCAAAAGTCTAAAAGATTTTCTTGAGTACACTTACCTTAATGGAATTCTCTTGCGCTTATATTCGTGCAGATTTTCTTGCTACTCGTTCATTTTTGGTAGTTTTCAGGGGCAACTTTAGTCCAAGGTTTGCTGTAATGGAAAATACAACATTGATGATATTCTTTGTATGTTAGATTATTTGAGAATTATATTACTTTTTGGGGTTGCACAAATATATAATTATTACTGACGTGACATTTTTTTCTGTCTAATCATTGAATCGTATTATAAAAATGTTCTTTGTAACCTAAAATTATTTTCATGTTATATACGATTTACTTTTATGAGTATACAACATAGACTCCTTTAAGGAAGGACTGGAACGTCCCCTGCTCGGGGTTTTTAACTTGAGTCTGAAAGATTAACTTGAGTCTGGACTAAAATGACTTCTAGAAGGGCTAGAAACACGTTCTCTGGGTCAAAATGGGTGTTTTTGAGGATGGTGAGTTCAATAGTAACATTTTCAACACCACCTGGGGTCATCTTCAATGTCTTAAGGTCATTTATCAAGGTCAAATTTGTGAATTTTGGTCATTTTTGCTCGTTTTTTGTGTGTAACTCATAAATGGTGAGAGATAGCTGATTATAATATGAGGCAAGTTTGCAGAGCTGTCCGAATTTAATATATATTGTCATATATCGTCCTTCAAGAAAGGACTAGAACGTCCCCTGATCGGGGTTTTTAACTTGAGTCTGAAGGATTAACTTGAGTCCTGGACTAAATGACTTCTAAGAAGGGCTAGAAACACGTTCTCTGAGTCAAAATGGGGCTTTTTGAGGACGGTGAGTTCAATAGTGACATTTTCAACACCACCTGGGGTCATCTTCATCATCTTCAAGGTCAAAAGGTCATATTTCAAGGTAAAAATAGTGAATTTTGGTCATTTTTACTCGTTTTTGTGTGTAACTCATAGATGGTGAGGGATGGCTGATTATAATAAGAGGCAAGTCTGTAGTTCTGTCCAAATTTAATATATATTGTCAAATATTGTATTACTCAAACATTCCAAACAAGCCCTAAAACAATGAAACACTAAAATAAGAAATAAAGAACGGTATTTCTCATCAAAACAAAACTCAAAGACATTAACATTTGATTAGATGAACATCGCTAGATGGAGAGCTTTTCTTGCCTCCTGAGGCATCTCACAGCCTTTTCTTTGTCACTTACATTGAGAACCTGAGCTTTCAATAGAATGTTGGCTAAAGTCGTACATGCTGCATTATTAGTAGCTAAAGGTGCATCTACAAAAGATAACAATTCAGCAAAATGAAAGCGGCAATGCATTTTAGTCATGGCATGCAAATTATAGGCATTATGAACAAAAAAGACAGTTGAAATAGTTGGCACACTCAGTCCACCTCTATTCAAATGATCTAAGAACTCAGATGACACCTCGTTACCATCTTCATCATCCATGATATCCTTCATACTAGTGCTATTACAATATTTATGAACAAGGTATCCAGCCAAATATACAACTTTATGCTTAAGGTTATCAGCAGACCTCAAGAGCTCCCGAGTGTCTTGAGGAGTGATCTCGTCAATGAGTTCACTTCGCTCATCTGGATTTATGGAAGAAGTACAATTCTTGTCGCAATCAAGCACACGAGAACTAGATTCTGGCATAATGTGTACTCATAGGTGTTTACCTGTTCAGTTATGGATCTAATCTGGGACCATTTTGAGAGCAAGCTGTTCTTTTGCAAAGGAAAAAGTCGTTTAGGCACCTCAATGCCATCTTTCTCAACTCTATTCAAGAATAGGAATCCAAAAGGTGAGTTGACTTGTTGTAGATGAAAGAACTGCTTGACAGTTTGTCCAGTAGCGTCAGTTCTTGATAGGTAGAGATCTTTCTGGTCTTTTATGACGTTAAAACCAGGAAAATAGGAGCTAATTTTGGCGCGAAATTGGTCGAAATCTCGGATTTTGTCTGCAGCCTCAGCAGCTGCATGCACCTTTTTAGCTCTTGATTGTGATGTAGAAGATGATGTTGGGAGTGGGGCTGAGGTAACCTGCTTCAAAGCTGATTTTGGTATTCCAGGAAATATTGATGGAGGTTGTTTGGGTCGCTTGCCACCCTTAACTGACACCCATTCACAATTGAAATGTGTCTCACAAATATATATCTCCTTCAAGCGTCTCAAGCTTTCTTTCTCATTCGGCATTGCCAATATCCATCTCTCCCTCTCCTCAGGATCTTTTGGGAAGGATATGACTTTTACATAAGGTGTCCCATCATAGTTCCCTTTACAACCAAAGCAACTACAGTGACGTGGCATATTGTGAGATCACCAGCTGGACCGTTTCTATAACAAAAACAGAAACAAAACACATTAGTCAGTGAGATTTGAACAGAAAATGGGATTTGCATAGAAAACGAGATAAAAACAGGAAAAGTTGTGGGAGCAAAATGATCTTAAAATTTAAAAATACATAACATATGTCAATTTTAAAAAAAATCAGGCATGAAGTCTCTCAGACTCAAGTTAAAAACCCCGAGGTCCTGACGTTCCAGTCCTTCCTTAAAGGAGTCTATGGTATACAAACTATATTTATAGAACCCCAGAAGAACAAATATTCAATTATTCGTAAAACAACAAATATTACAAAAGAAATTACAAAAAGGGCGAAATAGAAAAAAGGAAAACACCAAGATTACTGAAACAATAAGATACGATGGAAAAAAAGGAATGAGATTGATGAAGCAACAAGAAGTAATGAAACAAAGAAGACAGAGAGCCCTGGGTTCAAACGAAGGCTCGGGGCATTCCATGGTACCGAATACGTAATGAGGAAAGAGTAATTGCCATGTATGTAAATGGACTTCTGTTGTGGGCAATGATTTCCTTCATTGCCAGAAGTAGAATATCATAAAAAAAGGAAGATTATACCTTTCCTTACTTGCAAACTTGATTTTGATATTCGGGAAGCGACCCAAGTACATTTGTTCGCGGTTGCGAATGGGAATTGTTCCCACATCTGTTCGTAATTCGTGATGTGAGTCTTGGCGAGAACAAAGGGTAATGAATTTCAATGGGAAACCATATTCATTCTTATTATCCATACAAGAAAAAAGAGGGTGCATGCAAAACCCACAAAGAAAAAAAAGTGCAAGTCTAATCAGTATCTTTTTATAGCTCATATCCTCTACACCAATCAATCCCACTAATTTTAATTTTAATATTAAAAAAAAAAAAAAATCGATTCTTATACCTTTAGTACGACATTTCTAAGATGGTAATCATCCCTACACGAAATTGAAATATTTGATCGAGTTTATTACAAACTCCATTTTAGTTCAAATAAGAACATCTCAGCAACGAAAATATTTAAGTAAAACGTTTATTGTTTTTCGTCTGAATTGGTACCTTTGCTATGAGTGTGCTACTACTAATCACTTTAGAATATCGTGCAACTTATCTCATTACTACTTCTCTAAGAATGATAAAACCAAAGCCTTTTACAGTGACGTTGATAAGAGTAAAATTCTATTCTTTGAGAATATTGTACCTTAAACCTTTCATCTGTTGTAAATTTTTCTTATTAAAAAGATATAACATATCATATACGAGCTTTTTAATTAACATAGTTTCTTTTTTACTGATTTCAGATTGATACTTTTAAAGAAGGGATTTCTGTTTCTTTATAATACTTGGCTTTGCAAATTGTATTACATATGCATGCTTTCAATTAAAAGAATAACTTTGGAACATACATTCTTAGAAAAATAAAGTATGAGCAATATTTCCTAGGATGAATAAAACCTTTCGAGAGCAACCTTTTTGAGTTGGTGACCGCAATGGGAGACCACAACAATATATTCAGCCTATGTTGGACTTTGCTTGTCTCCAAGATAGCAGAGTGGTGAGGGAATTCTTAAGATTCCCTATTCTTTTGTGAGGGAAGGGACTAAGAAAGGATCTTATAAGGTTCGCATTGTCTTGTTCTCGGAGAGAGAGAGAGAGAGAGAGAGAGAGAGAGAGAGAGAGAGAGAGAGAGAGAGAGAGGAGGGGAAAACTAATTTTATGATACAAGAAATAACAATATACTGTTTATACTATGCATGTGTTTTTTGCTCTTTTCTATTTGGACATAAATTATTGTGTTATTTTGTACATTTGGACATGATATTAGTCTGATATGAGTTCTTATGACCTTGCTGGTGCCAATTTTGTATATGAGTAGAGGGTTAAGCTTTTAGTAATTCTTATCAAATCAGAGATAACAAAGTAGGTATGACAAAGTTAAAGTTCATCTTCCTGGTGTTAACGGAAATGGATGAAACTATGAGAAAATTACGGTGTGTTTTTAGGAATATGGTAGGATATCAAGATCACAATTTACATAAGAATTATTATATATATATATATATATATATATATGCATATATATAATATATATATATATATATATATATATATATATATATATATGTATATATATACATATATATATATATATATATATATATATATATATATATATATATATATATATTGTATATTATATATATATATATATATATATATATATATATATATATGTATGTATATACATATCTATACTCACACATTTATGTATATATGTATATATACTTGCATATATATGTATGTATATATGTATATATACTTGCATATATATGTATGTATATATGTATATATATATACATATATATATATATATATATATATATATATATATATATATATATTTTATACATATATATATATATATATATATATATATATATATATATATATATATATATATATATATATATATATATATATATATACATGTTTGTATGTATGTATAAGTATATATATTTATAATTTATATATATGTATATTGTAAAGGAATATGATTAATTGAGTATAAAATTGCAGAAAAGGTTAAAAATTTATATTTTCATAAAAGGTGTACACTAGCCAACAGATGGCAGTACCGCTTGTCTGTAGTCGCCAAGGATAATGTACCGAAAAATTATATTTAGTACATGGATGTCTAGCGTGAGTCGAGTATATAAAGCCCCATAACGGTGATTTTCGGCGGAGTCGCAACAAACAAGTGATAATAAGTGTATCAAGTTTTTAAGGAATATATGGTAATGTATTGTTTATCCATTTGGACGTTTTCTTGTGTGATGTAACGTTGGTTGCCACTAACTGTTTGATGTTACTACAGTGTATTATATGTTGTGATTATGTAAAGCTTTGCGACTTGGGTATTATACGGTAAACTGCAGAAATTAGTGATTAGTAGTCTTGATGAAGTGTTGTTGTGTAATGCGTTTGTTATTGGTTTAATGTTCTGTTTGTGTCTTTAATTTCTTTACTAATTGTTATTAAAGTACATTTTAAGTTATTATGGGTTATCACTGTTTCCTGATATATTCTGCTCGTAAATCCTTAGTATAAGAGATTTTGTTTTCTTATGTTACATGGGGCCTGACGAACGAAACCCAAACGTATCCCTATTAACTTATCCTCGGTGTTAGCTCATTTTTGCCAACCGTTAAAGTACGTATCCCTACTGTTAATTGCTTTTTAGCACTTCCATATACTTTAAAGAGGGAGGAGAGTTGTGATAGTGTTAGCGCTATATTTGTCTTGCTGTGTTATTTTGAGCAGGTTATTAAAGATGTTTGATTTGAAAGATTTCATACGTAGTCCTAGTGGTGAAAAGTTAGAAGGTATAACTAAAATAGACTGGATTGTTCTAGCTAGGTACTATAATGTAGAAGTATCAGAATCTGCAAGGAAGCAAGAAATCTCAAATAAAGTAAGTGAGGCGCTAATGACTTTAGAAATTTTGTCTGATAAGGAAGCGTTGTTACTAATGAATTGGGAAAAGGAAGAAGCTGATAGCCAGCAAAGTGCTAGTGATAATAATACAGAGGATAGTACAAGTGAAGAGGAAGGTGCAAAAGCCGTACGTGAAAAAACCAAGTCACTTAAAGTCAAACCAAAAAAGTCTAAACTTGTTTATGAAGGGATGAGTGTTGAGCAGATGCAGATTCATTTGCAAATAGTTAGATTAGGAAATGAGAAAGCTGTCGAACTTAAAAGATTAGAAGCTGAGGTTGAGCAAAAGAGGATAGAACTAGAGATAAAGAAAATTGAAGTAGAAGGAAAGTCCAAAGTAGCACTAAAGTCTTTTCAGGTAGACAATGCAGTAAAAAGTGTACCCATTTTTGTTGAGAATGAAGTAGATTCTTTTTTTTTTTTTACAATTTGAGAAAGTAGCAGAACAGCGTGAATGGCCGAGAACGTCGTGGAGCACGTTGGTTCAAACCTCTTTTCGAGGAAAGGATAGGGAAGTATTTGCTGCCTTATCTTTGGATGATTCTAAGGATTATGAGAGAGTTAAATCTGAGGTTTTGAAAGCTTATGAATGGGTGCCTGAGAGGTATAGAGAGAAGTTCAGAAGCTGGATAAAAAGAGATGGTCACACTCATATGGAGTATGCACGGGAACAACGCCTGTGGTATAATAGGTGGATAAATGCCAGAGAAGTTAATGGTGATTTCGGTAAACTTCAGGAACTTATCTTGCTTGAGCAGTTTAAGGATGGTATTAATCCACTTATTAAGACATATTTGGATGAACGTGATGTAGATAATGTGGTTGAAGCCACTAGATTGTCTGATAATTACGCATTGACCCATAAGCTGTATCATACTGACGTCACTCCTAAAATTGGAAGGAACAGAGTGTGGGAAGAGCGTCAAAATTACAAGGCACAAGGTAAGACTAAGAGTTCACAGGTATCATCAGGGTGAGTTTATAATAAATCCTTTAATAGAGGTTTTAGAGGGGCAAGTCAAAATAGTTATGGTCCTAGTGTTAGTGCTGGAAAAGCAGGATCCAGTGGAAATGATCAGTTTACACCCCGTTATCAAAATGTAGGCGAAAATTTTAGAGATTTTGTATGTTTCAGTTGTGGCAAACCAGGACACATCAGTAGTTGTCCACATCGCACAGAAAACCGTCCAATTAAAGTGGTAAATAAAGTTAAAGATAAACCTGTACATTCTAAAAAGGATGATCATAAACCTGAAAATACTATTGCATTGTTAAATCAACCGCAAGCATGTGGTGACATTAGTCCTTGTTTGTTTGCTTCTCCCCTTAGGCCAGGTAAGAATTACTGTAACAATAGCATTGATAATAATGTATGTAATGTTGATGAGAATATTGGTTACAAAATGGGTATCAATTGTGTTCAAAATGTTAATAATGTAGGTTATATTGAGACTAATGTGAAAGAAAATGGAATGGGACTTCCTGAAGAGAGTACCAAATCCAAAGGTACTGAATTGTATGACCCTTTTATGGGAGAAGGTTGGTTACACCTCCCTTGTGTTGAAAAAAAGAAAGTAAGGTGGTTAAGAGATACCGGAGCGGTACAGTCTGTAACGGTAAGAAATATGTATGACCAGTGGAAGGATACTGGAGAGTATGTACTTCTGCGTAGGTTTGGTCCTGAATTCTCGGCTCCAATAGTAGAAGTTAAGTTGGAAACTCCGTTAATTTCGGGATTTGTTAAAATTGCTTTGGTGAGAGAAATCCCAGTGTCGGGAGTAGAGTTAATTCTTGGAAATTATTTATGTGGAGACAAAGTTTTTGGTAGCAGTAATCCAATTTTGACAGAAAAACCCTCTAATTCTTCATCTATTACAGAAGTTGAATGTACATTTCCAAACATATTTCCTGCTTGTGCAGTTACTACAAGAAGTAAGAGTACCGAAGGAAAGGTAAAGCATGACGACGGTTTGGATTTACAAAACTTGTTTAAAGACAGTCCAGAAACAATAAAAGTAAGTAAAGTCAGTACTCCTTTGCGAATGCTGAAAGTTAATAAGGAAGAATTTGTTAAATCTCAAATTGAAGATGAGAATTTGAAGGTAATAAGAGATAATGCCCTTGTTGATATAAATGATATCGAGAAGGAAGGCAAGTGTTACTTTGTTAAGGATGGAGTCCTAATGAGGAAGTTTAAGAGTAGAAATGTTAATGATGTTGTAGAACAAGTGATTATTCCAAATAGTTATAAGAATTTTGTTCTAGGTATTGCTCATGACAGTAGTTATTCTGGTCATTTAGGTATAAACAAAACTTATGAGAAATTATTGAGGTATTTTTATTGGCCTAAGATGCACAAAGATTGTAGTGAATATTGTAAGAATTTTGATTTATATCAAAAAGTAGGTAAAGCGCAACATGACCCTAAAGTGGTGCCATTGCAACCCATTGAAGTTCCAGGTGAACCCTTTGAAAGACTGGTTTTGGATTGTGTGGGACCTCTTCCTAGGTCTAGTAAAGGCAACGAGTATTTGCTGACAATTATGTGTAGTGCTACCAGATTTCCAGAAGCTATTCCTTTAAGAACTGTGAGTGCTGATAAGATAATAGAAGCGCTTAATAAGTTCTTCTCGCTGGTTGGTTTGCCAAAAGAAGTACAAACTGACCAAGGAACCAACTTTACGTCTAAAAAGTTTACATCATTTTTAGCCTGTCAGAATATTAAGCATTGCTTATCATCTCCTTATCACCCACAGAGCCAAGGAGTGGTCGAACGATTTCATCGAACCTTCAAAACCATGCTTCGCACGTACTGTTGTGAAAATGAAAAGGAATGGGATGTCTACATCCCAATGTTGCTATTTGCCGTTCGTGATAGCGTACATTCATCGTTGGGGGTATTCTCCTTTTCAGTTAGTATATGTCCATCAGGTAAGGTCGCCCATGGAGGTGATAAAAAATCAATTGATTTCAGATGAAAAGGATTCTATCACTTTACAAGAAATGAAGGAAAAAATAAAGAAAATATTGAAAGTAGCACATGAGAATCTCGAAATAGTACAAGAAGGGATGAAAAGAAACTACGACAAAAAGGCTGCAAAACGTGAACTCGACATAGGAGACAAGGTTCTAGTGTATCTCCCTACATCTGGTAAGGTTTTTAACCAGAAGTATATAGGACCTTGCACGGTGAAAGAAAAAGTGATGTTAACTATCGAATTCAATTTCCTACAGGACGAAGGAAAGTTAAAACTTTCCATATTAACAAGTTGAAAAGGTATAATGAATCCAGTGGAGTGTTGTCAATTGCAAAAGCGGATGATGAAAAAGATGTTGAAGGAGAATTTGAAGTTAGGATAAAAAATACTGAGTATTTGAGGGATTATGAAAAATTTAGTAAATTATGTATTCATTTATCTGATGAACAGCAGCAGGATTTTAAAGTGCTTATTAAAAACTTTTCAGATCTGTTTTCAGACCATCCAAAAAGGATAAAAGGAGTACAGCATAAAATCAGGTTGAAAGAGGAGACTCCAATAAGTCGGCGTCCGTACAGAATGTCACCGAGGCAACAACAACAATTAAAGACCGAAGTTGCTTATTTGCTGAAACACGGACTAGCAGAGGAAAGCCATAGTGAATGGGCTAGCCCATGTATTCTAGTCGACAAACCTGACGGAAGTGCAAGAATGTGTACAGACTATCGAAAGGTAAATAATGTAACTATTAAAGATTCATATCCCATGCCCAGAGTAGAAGATATAATTGATAATGTAGCAAAGTTTCCTTTTTTAAGTAAAATTGATTTATTGAAAGGATACTATCAAATTGAGTTAGACAAAAACAGTAGGAATATTGCTGCATTTGTTACACCCCATGGACTTTATAACTATAAGGTAATGCCATTTGGTTTATGTAATGCACCTCTGACATTTCAACGTCAAATGAATTATATCTTAAAGGATCTCGAAGGGGTATTTGTTTATTTAGATGACATTATCATAGTTGGAGAAACCTGGGAAAATCACATAAAAAAGTATATGATGTTTTTAAGAGGTTAGTAGAATTCAATGTCACGATAAACCTTGCAAAATGTGAAATTGGAAAAACTACTGTTCAATATTTAGGACATGAAATAGGAAGTGGCCAAGTGAGACCTGTTGATTGTCATATTGAGGTCATCAAGAATTTGACCATCCCTACATCTAAACATGGCGTGATGAAATTTTTGGGGACAGTGGGGTATTACAGAAAATTTTGTAAGAACTTTTCAGATGTAGCCTACCCATTAACAGAGTTGCTGAAAAAGGATGTGAAGTTTGTTTGGTCAAAGGAATGTGACGAAGCTTTTAGCAAACTTCAGCTCATGTTAATGTCTAAGCCAGTGCTGAAATCCCCAGACTTTAATCTACCGTTCAAGTTACAGGTAGACTCCAGTGAAGTAGGAGCTGGCAGTGTATTATTACAGGAACATGATGGTATTTTACACCCTGTATCTTACTTTTCAAAGAAATACAATAGCCACCAGTTAAATTATAGTATTGTTGAAAAAGAAGCTTTAAGTTTAATTTTGAGTTTAATGCACTTTGAGATATACTAGTTAAACAGTAATTTTGAAATTGACATATATACTGATAATAATCCATTAACCTTTATTAATAAATGTAAGCACAACAATAAGAGAATTTTAAGATGGGCTTTATTTTTGCAACCATTCAAAATGAATGTTCACCATATAGCAGGCAAGGAAAATGTCATTGCAGATTCTCTCTCTAGGTCTGTTGATTAATCTAAACCTTTTATTTTGAAAGGAAAGTGCTTGTTACCAACGACGTGGCAGTCTCCGATAGTTGCTGAATGGTGGAAGTGGCTAATGTTTAAGACTGTAAGAGTGAAAATTCAGCATGGACTGAGGAGAGAGCCGCGGAGTTTAAAGGGGGGGAATGTAAAGGAATATGATTTACTGAGTATAAAATTGCAGAAAAGGTTGAAAATTTATATTTTCATAAAAGGTGTACACTAGCCAACAGATGGCAGTACCGCTTGTCTGTAGTCGCCAAGGATAATGTACCGAAAAATTATATTTAGTACATGGATCTCTAGCGTGAGTTGAGTATATAAAGCCCCATAATGGTGATTTTCGGCGGAGTCGCAACAAACAAGTGATAATAAGTGTATCAAGTTTTTAAGGAATATATGGTAATGTATTGTTTATCCATTTGGACGTTTTCTTGTGTGATGTAACGTTGGTTGCCACTAACTGTTTGATGTTACTACAGTGTATTATATGTTGTGATTATGTAAAGCTTTGCGACTTGGGTATTATACGGTAAACTGCAGAAATTAGTGATTAGTAGTCTTGATGAAGTGTTGTTGTGTAATGCGTTTGTTATTGGTTTAATGTTCTGTTTGTGTCTTTAATTTCTTTACTAATTGTTATTAAAGTACATTTTAAGTTATTATGGGTTATCACTGTTTCCTGATATATTCTGCTCGTAAATCCTTAGTATAAGAGATTTTGTTTTCTTATGTTACAATATATATATATATATATATATATATATATATATATATATATATATATATATATATATATATATATATATATATATATATATATATATATACACCCCTTCTGAGTATATATGTTTTGACAGCTACTTTTTAAATACAATTTTTTTGTGCATCATTTTTGACAGATGACATATATTGAATTTCGTATCAGCATACTGAAATAAAAGAAAACAATAACAGGAATTCCAACAATTCATATGTTCTTCAATAAAGAGTAATTTCACCACAAAAAAAAAATCTTTCTTGAAAGGAAAAACTGTGACAGACAATTGATCTCTTAAAGATTTCGCGATTCAAAAAGTGGATGTAATTCTCTTCTGTTCCCCAGAAATGTAAAGTGAACCGATGCGTTAACTTCGTTAACTTTGAAAGGCAGCATAACCAACAATCGGTGGATGGATGGATGGCTGGAGGGGAAGTTGCATATGGATGGTAGATCTTCCCTTGAACAGATGGGCAGTGATGGATGGGTCAGTAGACGAAAGACCAACTTATGACATAAGGAGAATTTGTGATCAAAGGATCTTTAGGTAGGTAATCAACTTTCCCAATTAGAATGTACTGTAACTAACAAAGGGTGGATACATGGATAAAAAATTTTTGTTCAAAGTTCGAGATGATATTAAGGAACTGTGTCGGGAAGAAAATAACATTTCTGATATGGACACAGTCGAAGTAAATATGGAATCTCTCTCTCTCTCTCTCTCTCTCTCTCTCTCTCTCTCTCTCTCTCTCTCTCTCTCTCTCTCTCTCTCTCTCTCTCTCTCTTATTTATAAAATATAGATAAAAGTTAAACAAACAACTTTATAATATATTGATAAATGAAATAGATAAATTCAATACATTAAACGTGAAAAGGTTTCTAGGAAAAAAAAGTTTTCAGAGCATCTAATTTTTTGTAAAAACATTACAGTACATTAGATTAAACTAAAACATTAGTAGTAAATTATTTTTCATTATCATTGTTTTTTCTAAAGTTTAGCAATGATTTTTTAAAGATTATTCCATTATTGCGTTTTACAATTCAATGAACAATGTAAAACTACCAAAGGATTTCCAATCCATTTAAAAAAAACTCAATTCTTTTCACAAATAAAAAAAAAACTGACTCCGAACATCTTTTAATTTGCTAGCCATAAGATTTGATTTGGCTCTACGATTTTGTTAGTTATGTAGAATGTTGTCATTAGTCCATCGAGTGTGTTTGTCCTTGAGGTTAATTTATTTTGAATTATCGGATAGCGGGTTTCTCTTCATTTCCAGTGATTCTGTGGTAGCTTTCGTTTAATATATATATATATATATATATATATATATATATATATATATATATATATATATATATATATATATATATGTATGTATGTATGTATATGTATGTATATATATATATATATATATATATATATATATATATATATATATGATAAATTTTGCACATTCAGACGTGTTTTTCATATTCGAATAAGCCATATATATTTTTGATACATTAATGTCTGGATTCTCTTAACGACCTCGGGATCAGAGCCCCAGGCGAAATCACACAAAGACAAGAGCTTGGGTCCGGCCGACCAGGGTTCGATTCTCGGCCGGACCCAAGCTCTTGTCTTTGTGTGATTTCGCCTGGGGCTCTGATCCCGAGGTCGTTAAGAGAATCCAGACATTAATGTATCAAAAATATATATGGCTTATTCGAATATGAAAAACACGTCTAAATGTGCAAAATTTATCATATATATATTGTTATGAACCGCCTTAATAGTTCAACAGGTTCTTTAAAAAAAACTAAAAGAATTGGGACTGGAAAGAACCAATGGACTGCAACAACCAAAGGGGTGGGTATAACAGAAAATACTAAAGTACCTTAACCTAGTTTATCTTACAAAAATTATACAATAATGACAAGTATATACAATAATTACAATGAGTTCAGGAAATGGGAAGCACAGTGACTTAAATGATCATAGCATAAATTCAAATAAAATTACAATCACAAAAACAGAAGAAGTTCAAACAAACGTTAAATAAAATAAGCAATACTCAACAAACAAACAAACACAGTAAGCAGCAGCAAGGACCAATTAACAAAAGAATCTTCTCATTATTAATGAAATAATAAATACGAGCCCATACACTGGCTCTTCCAACAAATAAACATCCAAAAACAATCCCTGATCCTCGAGGACGTCCATCGAACACTACGGGAACAACCACGCCAGTGTCGATAAAGCAGCCACTTTGCTGCTACCGAAGAATAACTCTTCAAATCCATCTCGACCTAGAGGACTAGGTTAAGGACAAGTCACAACCAACTAGGAGCTACTCCAAAGCTGGGTCTGCTGCTTTTTCTCGACTGCATTACGAGAACTGGTCCATCTGGCTTCCCAAACCTGACTAAAGCTTGTCACTCACAACGTGCCAAAAGTAAACAAGACACCCGCCTTGATAAAGAAAAAGAGGGCAGTTAACAATAGAAAAATTGAAACTAGTTTGTTTGACAGTCAAACAACCTAACAATATATATATATATATATATATATATATATATATATATATATATATATATATATATATATATGTAATAGTTATTACATGTTCAAAACACATGACGTAATATGTCATTCTAGAAGAAGCTAGCGTGAGTTTTGCTGTAGTCAGACAAAATCATAACAGGATGCATTTTGCATCTCTCAGCAATGTAACATTTTTCTGAAGCATAAACACAAATGCATATTGTGTGAAAGATTGTGTCGCCACCGGATGCAGGTGTCTTCCTAGACTAATGTAAAGTTTACATATTGTGTTTAAATGCTGAGACAACTAAATATACGATATCTGTGATATCGATATTTTAGGCAGTTCTTATCTATACTTCACCTGAATTGGTCATCCGACCATACCAGTTATACTCCTGTGATGGAGATGTTTAACACTTTTTTTTAGAGAATAAACCATTTTAAAGGTACCATGCTTGACTTTAATTCAAGACTCAACATCTCAAACAACACATACTCAATGTGTGTTAATAACAGCAGCACACTAATAAATGGTAGCAGCACTAAAACTCTAAGAATCAGAGTAAGATCTTTAAGAAATTAACAATAAGACTCTAAGAATTAGAGGAAGATCTTCAAGAACCAGAGAAAGATCTTCAAGAAATCAACAGTAATGAATCTACAATTTTGACTAAGTATCATAGTCCATCGAAGACTAAAACATTTAATGAATGTTATACATACCAACTGATGAACTGGATCTTCAATCAACATCCTAGGAAACCCAAGGACTGACGTTCAACGCTTACAAAACATATCCAGGAAGCACTACATTCAACGGAAATTGGACCGAAACATTCACCCAAATATCAAGAGAGAGAGAGGGAATCGGAACGACACATTCACCCAAACATCAAGAGAGAGAGAGGATATGACGACATCACACAGAACCATATAAAGCTAAGTACAATTTTCATATTCATTTCAGTTTAGGCAGTGAAGTGTAGTTATCACGAGTCGTTAGTCGATTATTACCGGGGTGAGTGGTTTGCTAATCTTTTATTTTCCTTTCATTAAAGGAAACTGTGTTCAACTCCGAATTCTCATCTAGAATTTTTCTCTCTTTGTGCTAATTCCGTTTTCTTTCAGAAATTCTCGGGAAATGTCTTAGGATTAGTAGCATTGCTTTGGGGAATTTTGTTATAATCTTTATCATTGGGTGCTTATGCGTTTACGCAGTGGACGTCTGTATTCATATAGATATTTTGATAGAATTGCAAGGGGTCGAAGAGATAGGAAAAGAAATACAGTAGTCATGACGCCCCCTGTGAGCCCCACCCCTGGACCTAGTGGCGTAGGACAGATTAATCCTCTCCCGATTGTGACGCTTGTAAATGCCAGGTCTGCAATCCTTCCTTTTCAGGGTCGGGTTAATGGGTTCTTGCCTCAAAATGTGGAGTCATGGATTTCATCCGTCGATGGCCATTTAAATGCCAAACAAATCGTAGACCCTTTTGTACAATTACAAGAAGCTAAAAGTTTTATAGATTTTTCAAAGGGGGATGCGAGGTGCGTATTTAAGAAGTGATTCATTTCAAGAAGCAGTTACCTGGGATGATTTCAAAGTTAGGTTACGCGCCGTCTATGGGGGTGAAGAAGCCTTGGATGTAGTATTAACGTTAAGAAATACACTTAATCAAGCCACTATGAATCGGCTTAATGTTATTGAGAGAGCAGCTCTCATAGCTGATAGGCTTAATGAATATCAAGATATTTTAGGTAATTCCACTTGGGTTACTAGAGATAACATCTCCGTGAGAGATTTTTTACGATTAATGTATTCAACTTGCATGACACTTATGTTGCCTGAAGCTTTAGTGCGGTGTTTTGATAAAAAGTTAACGCCTGCAATTACGGAATTGGATGTATATAAACAAATAAAAAAACACATGTCTAGGTGTCCTGATCTTGATCCCGTGTTAACTCAAGTTTTTGCAAAGAATGAAACAAAGCCACAACAAGTAAATGTAGTTAATAATAATCAAGTTGCGGGAATGACGTGTTATAATTGCAAACGTCAAGGTCACTTGATCGCGGACTGCAGAACGAAATTCTGTTCGATACATAATAGTTCGACTCATTCATATAGTCAGTGCTACTCCCGTAAGACACAACAGAATCCAAGAAATACACAGTCAATTCCACAGTCAGTTCCATATGGAAATAAAAAGAAAAATCCTCATTTTAACAATAAGAAGAAACAGCCAAACGTCAATGTAGTTCAGAATCCGAAACAAACAAACACTTCTTCGAATAACACTTAGCCTGGGTAGTCAAACCAGACTTCGCAAGGTCAGACTAATTTTCAGAATGTGCAGAGCAAAGCATATACCACATAATTAACTCCAGTGGGGAAGAAAGTGATGTTGGGTCAAGGTCATTCATGTCAACATCAATAGTATTGAATAATCAATTTAATATTTTATCAGATCATTGTGAGGCAATAGATTTTCCTATGAAACACACGGCCGAATTAAGTAAAACAGTGCATGCTCCCGTAGATTTGCAACGAATTCATACAATAATAAGCCAAAATGAGTTACGACCAACCTTATAAGCTGTAAATTTAGAACACAAATCCTTTACGTTATTTTTTGACTCTGGTAGTCCACGTAATATCATGGATTTGAGGACACATCATTTGTTGTTTTCGAACTTTCCGACAGAAAAATCCGGAATAAGACTCTCGGGTATAGGAAATAATGAATTAAATGTCATAGGCATAACTCATGTTCAATTCAAAGTCGGTAAACGCACGTTTGCCAATACATTTGTTGTTGTACAAAACATTGATATGTATCCAGCTGTAATTATAGGATACCCATCTATGGGAAGTCAAAACATTATCTTAGCCCCTGCCAAGTACGGCGTGTATATCAAAGGAAAATTCTATAAGTCTTCTAATACCTTAAAATCAGTTTTGGATAAAAAGGAGACGACAAATGTAACCGTAATGTACGTTGAAGAACCAATAACTTGTCTCACTAATAAAGAAATAATATACGCGACCCAGCAGAATTCTCGTTCACCCGTAATATCATCTTGCACGCAATCTATTGAGCCAAGCGTACCTTCGAATTTAATAGTGCAAATAAAGAAAACATTACCGGGATCTGAAATATTAATCCTTTCCGACACTTTGAAAACTAACGGATTGTCTGTCACACAAGCTATTTATACAGTAGGCTCACATCAACAATGTAATATTGAAGTCTGTAATCATTTAAATAACACTTTAGTAATTCACAAAAATCAACATATCTTGGATGTAGAAGTTTATAAACATCGTATTCTTACCGTTGCTGAAATCAATCGCGCTCAATCAGTTGCGGATGAATCCCTTTTGCAATCTATTAAAAATAAAATCAATAAAGACATTCAAGACGAAGAAATTCAGCAGAAAATTTTTGGACTTTTAACTAAATATCATGATGTTTTTTTCCACTACGGATGGATCCTTAGGAAAAACAGATGTGATTGAGCATCACATAAGGTTAAAGGACAAGCAGAAAATTATCTATGTACCCTCGTACAGACTCCCTATGAAATTCCAGAATGAAATAAATGATGAAGTAGGTAAAATGCTAGAAGAAGGAGTCATTAGGAAATCAAACATTCCTTATAATTTTCCATTAATAGTTGTACCGAAAAAAGATCTGCGTAGACTTCCGTCGTCTAAACAAGAAGACGATCCCTGATCGATTCCCAGTGCCATGTACTGACGATATTTTGTCTTTGTTAGGTCAGAATAAATATTTTACCAGTTTGGACTTACTTAAAGGCTTTCACCAGATATCATTAGAAGAAGATAGTATCCCATACACAGCCTTCAGCACAGCCAGGGGATATTATGAATTTTTACGGATGCCTTTTGGTTTACGTTGTGCTCCCATAACATTTACTAGAATGATTAACATAGTGTTTGGAGACTTGTTAAGGGGTTATGTTGCATGCCTATATGGACGATCTTGTAATCTTTTCCAACACCTTAGAAGAACATCTACGTAAGTTAGAACTAGTACTACAGAGATTAAGACAACATAACATAAGGGTGAAGATTAGTAAGTGTACACTTTTCAAAACAGAATTAATATATTTAGGTTTCATGGTGTCAAGCCAAGGTCTTAAAGTAGTCCATGATAAGGTGTCGGCTATACGTAATTTTCCCATACCTACTAATGTCAAGGGAATACAGCAATTTCTGGGTTGTAGTGGATATTACAGGCGTTTTATACGCAACTATTTAATAATAGCCGCTCTTTTAACTGATCTTACGAAGAAGGGCGTAGATTTCATATGGTCTGAGCATCATCAACAGGCGTTTAATACCTTGAAAGATGAACTGTGTAGTTCTCCTATCTTAAAATTTCCTGACTTCGGTAAGGAATTCTTCATTGCAACAGACGCCTCAGACTTAGGAGTAGGAGGGGTATTGCTTCAGCAATATGATAAACAATTTCTCCCGATAGCTTTTTATTCTCGAAAACTGAGAACTTCCGAAAGTAAGTATGCAGTAATAGGCAAGGAAGGGCTAGCTATTGTTAATTCACTAGTGCATTTTAAGTTCATAATATACGGTTATCCCGTTAAGGTTCTTACTGACCATAAACCACTAACCGAGTTCTTTAAAGGCTTCAACCACAGCCCTAAACGAACTCGGTGGCATTTGATCATTCAAGATTTTGGCGCAAGAATTGGGTATTTACCTGGGAAAGCAAATATTATTGCGGATGCATTATCACGCAACCCCGTGTCATCTTGTACGGAGCCTTTAGCTGAATTAATAGATATATCAACATCCATGCCTATTGTTAAAACGATATCTGAACAAGAAGATTTAGGCTGGAGCGCTGAATTATTACAGACTGAGCAAAGAAAAGATCAGAAAATAGAAACAATTATAAATGCTTTGAAAGGCAATCATAAGGAAAAGGGATATATAAAGTATAAGCAGCAGAATTATGTATGTATGTATGTATATATATATATATATATATATATATATATATATATATATATATATATATATATATATATATATATATATATATATATATATACATCATTATGTTATGTTATGTTAAGAATGCTCGAACTGTTAGGATTAATAATTATTTTGTGTTTGAAAATCCCATTTTATCGTTTTAACAGTAAACGATACAACAGATGAATTTTCGTTAAATGGGTCATACTGAATTTCACAATTGTAGATTGACGAGTATAAGTGCATTTAAATTGGTTATTTAAATATGTTACTGGTTAAATGTCGCTCTAATCTTGAAGAATTTGCATTAAAAAGTTCGACAAACCCAGCCAAATATATTTTAATCATTCAGGAAACCTTCCGGTAAAGTATCAGGTCTCGACATTTGAAAATTGAGAATGCATCTTAAGTATTCAGTTCTTTTCAATATCTTTCTAATCAAAAAGGTATTCGATTGAATAAATTCCTCTACATGGTGGATACGAATTCCAATGGAATTATATTCATTTACACGATCTCAAAGCCAAAGATGAATATTCGAAAGTGCGTATAACTTAAGTGTCTCCTGCACTCAGTATGCAGTCTCATGCCCGACCGAGGATATGCAGATATGCGGGTGAAGATGCAACACGCAAAGCCAATTAATCTGCTTCCATTACCTGGAGTCTTTCATCTCCCTCATCTCTCCCCACTTCGCCAATTAGAAAGAGATTCATCTCTTGCGATTAGTCCATCTTCTCGCCTTCTGTCTTGTTTGCTTTCGTTAGGGGAGAGAGGTGTCATACTGGGAGTTTTTTTTTTATTATTATTATTATACTGATTTTATATCGTCAGTAAAAAAAAAATCTAAAGATTTCACTTGGAACTTCACAAGTTCAAACTTGCAACAAATGGTCTTTATGTTTTTATGTTGACCAGGGTGACATAAGTTTCTTTTTAGTCTTTATATGAAACATCTATTTGAAAGTTGTTACTGTTTTTAAAATATTTGATTTCAATTTTTCACTACTTTTCTAGTTTATTTATTTTCTTATTTCTTTACCTCACTGGCCTATTTTTCCATGTTGAAACCCTTGGGCTTATAGCATTCTGTTTGTCCAAATAAGGTTGTAGCTTACCTATCAATAATAATAATAATAATAATAATAATAATAATAATAATAATAATAATAATAATAATAATAATAATAATAATAATAATTTCCAACATATTGTACGTCTGAATGATATTTCTATTCAGGAATGAAACCTTGAGGACGGATAAGTGAAATGTTAACTGTGAAATCAAAGGCCCATTTTTCAAAGAAATAGCTTTAGCAGTGTTTTGGATTAAAAAGAGAAAATGGTTTAAGAAACACAGGGGAAAGAATATGATTCCAAATTCTGTGAGTGGATGCAGAGAAGGGTTATCAAACCGACTGACCTTAGGATGTATGAGCCCCCTTCAATGTCTGTGGTATAGTGATTGCATAAGAGTACAAGAACGCTGACAGACGAGTTGACACGCTTATGATAAAACAAAAATTCGAGATTCTTGAATAAGATAAGAGTAACTGCTAGCTTTAAGTTTGGAAGATTCTTGATATCATCGAAATTAGTTTATCTCAGATCTAGTACGATTTATAGATACTATTATTATTATTATCATCATCATTATTATTATTATTATTATTATTATTATTATTATTATTATTATTATTATTATTATTATTATTATTATTAACACTCTTCATAGCTCAGTGAGTCAATGGGGTCGATTCCTGTCAGGAGAAAACAAATTTCATCTACTTCCAATTTAAATAAACATCAATAAATAGAAGTGAATTGAAATTGTGTTAGGAAGCCATGCAACTAGAAAGTAATTTTGATTATGGATAATATATATATATATATATATATATATATATATATATATATATATATATATATATATATACATATATATATATATATATATATATATATATATATATATATATATATATGTATATATATATATATATATTATTATTATTATCATTATTACTAGCCAAGCTACAACCCTAGTTGGAAAAGCAAGATGCTATAAGCCCAAGGGCTCCAATAAGAAAAAATAGCCCAGTGAGGGAAGGAAATAAATGATGAGAATAAAATAACAATAAATGATAGGGATATGACATAACTAGACATCTGTGTATTGAATAGAGAAAGCCATTCACTCATAAGTCATATGGAATTATTAAGCCTTTTTATCACAACTCTCCAACTGAGAAATATATATATATATATATATATATATATATATATATATATATATATATATATATATGTGTGTGTGTGTGTGTTTATACATAATATATATACAAATGTATATATATATATATATATATATATATATATATATATATATATATATATATATATATATCCATAAAATCAAACAGGAGCAGCAGAGTGCAATTTGTATAAAATATGTCCTCTAACAAAACCAGTCATATCTAACGAGATATTTCTTTATGAATGTCATTAAAGCTTTACTAACGAGCAGTCCATTAAGTTTTTCCTAATGTCGGTGGTAATTGAATTTTTTTAACATTCCAGCTCTGAAAAAAATGGAAATTATGTGTTTTTCCAAACCAAATTTATATCAACTGAATTTTACTCTTTGGTGGGTAGGATAAAAATGCTTCATATGCACATTATAATCACTATATATACAATTTCTCTTTCAATTATGACAAGAAATTGATCAAATAAAAAGCATGGCATTTATTTTGTGTAATCTAGTCTAGTTATATCAATCTTATATGACACTTTAAACCAAATACAGTAATTTGTTACCACCATTATTTCATCTCATGCAAGAAAGAGAAAATAAATGAATGTGACATCGAAAAAAGATAGAAAATAATCAACCTGATTACTAGGATTTGTTTCAAAAAGTTAAAACGAGATAACCACTGAATATTACGATAAAGAACACCTGAATACAATAAATCAAGCAGTTAATCTTTGAATAAAACTTAAAACGTCAGCCAAGACAGTCAAGCTGATGAATCCCATCTCAACATTCCCAGTCGGTAATCACTTTAAATGCTTATCAGCGCCAATAATTAGTCCAACAGAACAGAGACTATTTTATTTACTGGTGGGGATGGGTGAAATTAGATTCTGAAATTTAGGGTCGTTTTCTTGTGCATTGTTTTTCCCTCAATTTTTATCTCCTATTTTGGTAAACTAACAAAAATACAATGGCACGTCTAAGATGAAATATAATTGAGTATATACATTCAAACTATTCTAATAAAATATCATAATTTCTAGATGTTAATGAAAATGTAGATTTTAACTGGTGAAACTATTTCATATTTCATGAATATCTGTATGTCTAACCACCAATAGCCAAAAAAAAAAAAAAAAAAAAAAAAAAAAAAATTAAAGGTGCTTCAGTTCCATTTATTTGAATTCAAGTTTTTTAAGTTCGGCGTTAATCAAATCACTTGACTTCACGTTGAGATATGACTATTACACTACCCACATCTAGAAGGTAAACATATTAAAGAAATGCCATTGCTCAGTCATTTAATTAAAAATTCCCTTTTTTTTTTAAAGATTAATCGAACACATTATAACTTGAAAAAGGGTATTATTTGGTAAAGTAGAGTAAAATATTCATTTACTGTATATGTATGTGTGCATTTACGAACACATGAATTAG
>NC_090739.1:113007870-113017870 GCF_036898095.1 Palaemon carinicauda | reverse complement strand
CTACCAGTTGAGACACTACAGCTTGAATGTTATTGGGTCCTTTGACTGGCCAGATAGTACTGTACTACACTGGACATCTCTCTGGTTACGGCTTATTTTTCGTTTGCCTACACATACACTGAATTGCCTGGCCTATTCTTTACACATACTGGATTCCTAACAACACTAGGATAACCGAAACATTCTATTTCACTCTAGGGTTTAACTACTGCAATGGAGTTGTTTAGTGGCTACTGTCCACTTACAATTGTAAAAAAGACTACTTAGCAATGGCAGAAAGTGCTTCTAAGAGCACAGCACTCCAATAATCAAACCATTGTTTCCTAGTCTTGGGTAGTGCCATAGCCTCTGTACCATGGTCTTCCACAATCTTGGGGGTGGAGTTAGAGCTCTCAGGCAGTCTATTCTATCTAATTTCTTTTTTCTTCTATGATCCCTGTTGGAGTCCTATGGGCTTATTGCAGCCAGGTAATAATGATGGTAATGATAATGTTAACTCGTGTATAATAGTTTTCCATTCCATTTCAATAGTTTAGGAAGCTGGATATTAGAATACAATTTACTTCTTTTAAACTAGCTTCCTTATGGTTTGGATATCAATTAAACTCCCAAAAATATAGATATTTTTTTTTTTTTAAACACGATACTTCATTCAATTAATTGTATAGAGAAGATATGAATATTTAAATTCAAACATGTTATTCGATAACCTTTTCTCTTGGTTCTTTTTGTTCCCCTTGGATTGTTTGTAAAATGGAAATCCCCGTTTAGGTAATATTTCGTTTTCACTTTCAATAAACAAAATAACGAATCATCAGGCAATCGTTCTGCAGACGCTTTTCACTGGTGCACGTTATTCACTGCTCTTATAAAATAATTGTATTTTAGTAAGAAAAGGTTTTCAAAGTTGAGTTCTAAGTTCCCTTTCAGAACCTCTTTTAAATTTGAAGTTATTACTATGGATTCTTTAATGAAGGTTTATGAAAAATATTCATTATTTATGTGTGAGCTGTAACGAGGGTGTGTGGGGTCTGGGGAGGAGCTATGGAACTATTGCCTCTATTTTCCAACGCACCAGTCACTCATCATCAAAAATAGAGTTTCGTAATTAATTATCATATATCATCATATGTCATCCTCATAATATGAATATCAATCTAATTACCAACATTATTGGAAACTGCCTAATTTGATTGATTATCTGTTAATATACTTAAGACATTGATGCTTTGATTCTATTCTCCAATATAAAATTACATCCATAAATCCGTAAAAAATAAGTATCTATCAAATACTTCGCGTCCGAGAACTCTTTCACCTTTGGCAATATCAATTTACTGGTTACTAAAAATATCTAGATTAAGCACCACGTCTATTACGCTCTTAATCAGTTATACTGAAATATAAGACCCATTCAAACTGATAGGAGATTTAGTTAAGCTATTTAAAATCAATTAAGGCTTGTGGGAGGCGAATCGAAAGTCAATTAAAACTATGCAAAATATGTCCTAAGTATTAATTGCAAGTACACCAAACATTCCGAAAATTTAATTCACTAGAATATTCGATTCAATTAGTTAGAAAACAACAGAATTTATTTGAACAATTTGTTCTTTAATCAGAATCTTATTTTTGCTTTGTAAAATCTTTGCAAAACTGCATGTTTATATTTTTCTTTCGCATAATACAATATATCTGACACCTTTGGCAAATCAAATAACTGAATCCAGTGAAACATATTATTCATGTCAGTTTTAAATGAATGACTTGTGCAATCATGATTTAGCTTCGTTTTGGACTCAAAGAGGCCCGTTGTTAATAACACCAAAAGCTGGTGCAGATGCATCCACAAACACACACACGTGTGTGTATATATATATATATATATATATATATATATATATATATATATATATATATATATATATATATATATAACACATATGTGAATATATATATATATATATATATATATATATATATATATATATATATATATATATATATATATATATATATATACATATATATAATGTATGTATAACACATATATTTGATATATATATACATATATATATATATACATTTTATATATATATATATATATGTATATGCATATATATAAAATATATATATATATATGTATGTGTGTATACGTATGTATATATATATATATATATATATATATATATATATATATATATATATATATATATATATATATATATATATATATATATACAGTATATATATATATATATATATATATATATATATATATATATATATATATACAGTATATATATATATATATATATATATATATATATATATATATATATATATATATATATATATATATATATAATATCAACACAAGAAAGATAGTATAAAATCAAACCCAGATACATGGTATTTATACAGAATATTAGCTACCTATAAGGTTAATTTTTAATGACCCCAGAGAGTTTGTTTTTAGAAAAGTGAATGACAAACTAAAGCTTAGAATAAAGATTTGGTCTTTTAGTACCAAATACTTACATAATTTTCAGAACATTTTTCAAGAAAGACAAGTTCACAATGATTACAAAGTAAACTTTTCACCAACTAATAATTTGAAAAATGGTCAATTCTATGATAGGTGAAGTATTTGTTAATCTAGAGATATTACCTTTTTATGCTTTTTGGATCCTGCACCTACTGCATGCCTTCAGATATTTGGGTAACATAAATAAAAAAAAATCCATTGCGAACAGGAGATATTGTACATTATGTCAAGGCCATGTTTAGAGCTATTTCTAGTCAATATACCTGTTACTACGTTGTTATAGACAAAACTAAACTTATGTTACAAAAAAGTATGACACTTTTAATGCTGTACGTGTGCGTGCGTGTTTGTAAATCATAATCGCTGACACGATATGAGTAAATGAATATGTATTATAGTAACGAAATTGAAGATATAAAGACTTAATTTGACTTAGTACTTTCACCTTTTTATTGACATTATCGAACTCACAATCTAAATAAGAATACAAGAACATAGTATTTATTCAGGTAAAGTGATTGCTATGTTGCCAGTACCTTGATAATACTAGACATGTTATATTTAAGGAAATCGAATGATACAGGATTACAGTAACCCTGACTATAGATGAGATATAAATTATGATTTTGGGTACAACAAGTAGTGGAACAGTATTTTACAGGATTTCTTTTGGTAAAATAACTAATATGTATTAATCACTCTGCCTCCGACCAGTCGATTCTATGATCTGAAATAAGCTAATGGAGATTTAAGGCGTTATCACAAACTCTTCAGAAAAACCCATTTTATGCTGTTTGGTACTTCCAGATGTTTGGCCGACTACAAAGGTATTACACTGTGAACACAGATTTCTATATGTTACATCATTGTTATTTCTACAGCTCTCTTTAATTAACATGTACAACTATATCTGAACACTTTCACTTAAACTATTTTTTCTTCGAAAGTGTTAGGAAATAAAACATTCATGGACATTTTGAAAAAGATTGCCAGTCTAAGAATGAAGATAAAGTCTACGGGAAATGTTCAGGGAGACACTCCACCAGGGAGTGTAATTATTATTATTATTATTATTAAATGCTAAGCTACAACCCTAGTTGGAAAAGCAGGATGCTATAAGCCCAGGGGCCCCAACAGGGAAAATAGCTCAGTGAGGAAAGGAAGCAAGGAAAAATAAAATATTTTAAGAATAGTAACAACATTTAAATAAATATTTCCTATATAAACAATAAAAACTTCAACAAAACAAGAGAAAGAGAAACTAAATACAACAGTGTGCCTGAGTGTACCCTCAAGCAAGAGAACTCTAACCCAAGACAGTGAAAGGCCATGGTACAGAGGCTATAGCACTACCCAAGACTAGAGAACAATGGTTTGATTTTGGAGTGTCCTTCTCCTAGAAGAGCTGCTTACCATAGCTAAAGAGTCTCTTCTACCCTTACCAAGAAGAAAGTAGCCACTGAACAATTACATTGCCGTAGTTAACCCCTTGGGTGAAGAAGAATTGTTTAGTAATCTCAGTGTTGTCAGGTGTATGAGGATAGAGGAATATCTGTAAAGAATAGGCCAGACTATTCGGTGTCTGTGTAGGCAAAGGGAAAGAACCGTAACCAGAGAGAAGGATCCAATATGGTACTGTCTGGCCAGTCAAAGGACCCCCTAACTCTCTAGCGGTAGTATCTCAACGGGCGGCTGGTGCCCTGGCCAACCTACTACCTAAAAGTGTAAAAGTGTATAAACTGCACAAAGTTAAACAAACCAAGTGACCACAATAAATTCTAGAGACTGCAATGCTTATGAATTGGGAATTGAAAAGACTAGCGGAAAATACTAATAATGGTTACTAGGGATGTCATAAACTGTGGCTATGTAAATATACAATCTGTTGGTAATAAGACTGTTCAAATTCGAGAATTGATAAACGAGAAATATTTAGATATGCTAGAATTATCTGAAACATGGTTAAATAACTTGGACAAGGCAAAGATCACTGAAATGACGCCCCCCCCCCCCCACACACACACATGCCTTCTTTCACATACCGAGAGAATGTAGGTCTGGGGGGGGGGGGGGGTGTCGGACTCTTTATTCATAAAAGTTACTCAAATTTCAAAACGTTGAAAAGAATTAGTGTAACAAGCTTTGAATATATAGAAATAAAACTTACGCCAAAAAATAGAAGAATATCCTTTGTAATAATCTACAAACCTCCTAGAACAAACACTACAGTCTATTTTTTTAGCGGTGCATATTTGCACCGACTCACAGGGGTGCCCTTTTAGCTGGGAAAGGTTCCTGATACCTGATTGGTTGGAAGTATTTTTGTCCGAACACTTTCATTGTTCTCAAATAATTACCAAGTAATGTGAATCGAAACTTATTTACTCCTCTATATATCTCCATCAGATGTATGTTTTGTCAATAAACAATGTGAATGAATAAATATATTATAAAGTATCGTCATGGTAAGTCTAAATTTAATAACACAATCCACCGAAGTCAACGACAGCAGCTTGTTTTCGGATGCACGCTTTGTAATTTTGTAATTTTTCACATGTTTTAACACAAATTGGGATAAATTACACTCAGCATAAGTTAAACATGTTATTATAAACTTTTTTTGAATACCAGAATTTACCAAAAACATGGAATTAATAAAACCCTATATTTGTGAAAACTTATGGGGAGGTAAAAGAACAACCTGCAGCGGCCTGGCGGAAAAACAATCCCTTCTGACTTTCATAGACGCAGTTTTTTTTTTTTTTTTTTTTTTTTTTTTTTTTTTTTTTTTTTTGTAATATGGTTCGTCCTATTCCTTTCAGTCTAAATAGTCTTGCATTCTCTCTCTTCGTAATATTTTTCCTAGTATTATCCCACATTTCTGTTCCTCACCTAATATCTATCTATTTTCCACGATATCCCTCTTTCTATCGAGGAAAATAGGTAGATATTAGGTGAAGAACAGGAATGTGGGAAAGTACTAAGAAAAATATTACGAAGAGAAACAATGCAAGACTATTTAAACTGAAAGGAATAGGCCGAACTATATTACGAAAAAAAAAAAAAAAACTGCGTCTATGACAGCCACAAGAGATTATTTTCCCGCCAGGCCGCTGCAATCTGTTCTTTTACCTCCCCATAAGGTTTCACAAATATCGGGTTTTATTAATTCCATGTTTTGGGTAAATCCTGGTATTCAAAGAAAGTTTATAATAACATGTTTAACTTATGCTGAGTGTAATTTATTGCAATTTGTGTTAAAATATGTGAAAAATTACAAAATTGCAAAGCGTGCATCCGAAAACAAGCTGCTGTCGTTGACTTCGGCGGATTGTGTTATTAAATTTAGACTTACCATGATGATACTTGATAATATATTTATTCATTCACATTGTTTATTAACAAAACATATATCTGATGGAGAAATATAGGTTAGTAAATAAGTTTCGATTCACATTACTTGGTAATTATTTGAGAACAATGAAAGTGTTCGGACAAAAATACTTCCTATCAATCAGGTATCAGGAACCTTTCTGAGCTAAAAGGGCACTCCTGTGAGTCAGTGCAAATATGCACCGCTAAAAAATTAGACTATTATCTTTTTAGAAGAATTTGGTGCTCTCATTGAGATGATTATCATGGAGAAAAACGAATCAGTTATCTGTGGAGACTTCAATTTTTGGATAGATGACCCATCAAATCCTTATGCTTTGGCATCTAGCGAGTTACTAGAATTATATCGACTACTATGAGATTCAGGTTTTTTCGCAATAACTTTTTTTCTATGAATTTCATAAATATAACGCTTATTCGGAATGCACATTATATCTACACATAAATTTTGACTATATTCTGCATTACGTAGGTTGAATAAATTTGGTACTTTATTAAGTAAAAGTGACGATTTTTGAAGACGGGCCAACTTACTCAGAGAAAAGGTTTCGAACGCACTCGTTACGTAACTTATGACGGCATTTCTTCTCTCTTTCTCGCTCGATGATTGGTTATACGTAACGAAGGCTATACCTCTGCCAACAATAACACAAAAGTGTAAATAAAAGCAAAGCAGTACACCTTTATGAACTCTGAAACCTCTCCACTGATAATTGTCATAATGAACAAACGAACAAAATATGTTAATAAATACAAAAACACTTCGATTATTTGTCTAACTCCCAAAATAAGTTTCCTAAGAAATTACTGTCTACTTTATAGCTCACAATCAGATTGACAAAGTGTATGTAATAGTTGGTAATTTTCAAAAACGTAGTAGACCAGCTTGATTTGATAACTGCTATATCACATGTCAAGCAATTTTTATTTATTGTCTATCTACCTACCTATGCACTGAAAAAAAAAAACAAAGACCGGTACCGTATTTTGGCTTTAAACCTTCACCAATAATTATCGTCATAATGATGACTTCATGAGGCTCCACCCACTTTGGCCTCGTTATAATTCAGGATAACACTGAAGGCTATCATGGGCATTGTTGGATCAGAAAATTTAAATTCTGGCTATAAAAACTCAATTCTCGAGTAGTTGTAAGAAGTGCTAAATGATCCTCAAGGATCCCAGCAGTTGGCCTAAACGTTTAATTCATGTATACTACTGTTGCGGCACTACTGCTACAGTAATATTATTATGCTAGCACAGATACCCCACCCACATTTATGGATCGTTCCGCCATTCATAAAGTCTTTGTCATGTTTTTTCACTCTGCAATAAGCCATGGCCTCCTCAGAAATTAAGTTTAACATTAGAAGATAGGTTATTTCATGAAGCTGACAAATTATGGCAACTGGGTATGTTATTGCCGATGTTGAAGCTAAAGATAAAGTATGGTATCATTCCTTCATTGCATTATCATCTTAACTACTATTTGTTTGGATACATGTAGTAAATATTTTAGAGGATAAATAAATTATGTTCACTTTACTTCTATAAATTCCCATTAGATGTACAAATAAAACTCCTAAAACTATTCATGATTTATTTACAAAATGCAGTCATGCCCAAAACATAGCTAACACGGTCATACGGCCTAAGAAGAAGAAAAAAAAATATATCTGATGGAGATTTTAGCACAAAAATCTTATTTTAACAAAAATAGTTATATAAAGACTGCTTACATACAAGCTCTCTCTTTCTCTCTATCTTGGTGGCATAGTGAATAGTTAATGGAAATGTTCAAAAGCCTGAATGACATTACAAGTATTATAATCATGTTATGCTAAATACAAATCAGACCATAAACATTGGATTTAAACTGGAAACTGAATAATTACCTATTCAGATTATAGTAAATATGGCCACGGGTTTTCTCTTGACTGTATAAAGTTGCAACTCGTAAGACAAATGCAGTTTTGCAACAACGGGGGGCAATTCCAAATCCTGTTAGCCATTCTTGACTGTTATGGGTTCCAGAGCCGATGGAACAAGGTGAATGGGTGTCTGGTGGATGGGCGGGGCAAAATCTTGTCAAAAGGTGTTTACATTGCTTACGTAATGAATGTTTTAAACTCTTGTCTCGTTATCACTGGCCATGGCGTCGGCTAGATCATTTTTACTCTATAAAAATTAAAACTATCGGGTTTAGGTTATTGATAATGCTGGCAAAATTTGTGTGTGGTTGTAAAATATACATATGTCAACTTTCACCTACATCTGTTGCTTTGTTAAGGAGCAAAGTAAAAAAAAACCGTGTTACAGAGGCCCTGAATCTCATAGTAGTGAATAATGTCGACTATACAACTACTTTAACTGGCCATACGCTAGACTTAGTTGTAAGTGATGACATGAATAATATGATATCTGATATAAAATCAAAGAGAAATGTACTATCTCCCAAGTACACAAACTTATTACGTTTAGTCTACCTCTACAGAAACATGCATTAGTAAAGAAAATAAACTTTAGACATAAATCAAAATTTTCTCCTACCGTATTTATTGAAGAAGTTACAAAGAAGATAAATGATGCTGTCAACATTCCCTGTGATCATGATGACCAACGTCTGTTAGGAGCTAAGTTTGCTAACTGTCTTATAACCACTTATAATAAAGTATGTAAAAGTTAATATGATACCATGTGCCCACAGATGGAAAAGACTAAAGCCATAAAAGATCAATCGCCGTGGTTTGATGGAGAGACTATGATAAAAAAAAAAAAGAGGGAAAAAAGATGTAAATAAAAAAAGTGGAATAGGTTAAAAACTGAAAGTACTTTGGTAGAATACAAAACTGCTGCGTGTCAATATAACTACCTACTAAGAAGGAAAAAAAGTGAATACTATAACAGAAAGATCCTCAAAGCAGCAACAGACTTAAATAAGTTATATCGTCTCTTGAATGGTATAATGGGAAATGTAAAAGAAAAGAAGCTACCTGATGGATACAGTGACCAGGAGCTTGCAAATAATTTTCTAGTATGCTTTAAAAAGAAAATTGAAAATATTATCAGGCCATTTATAAATACTCAACATCAGATTAATGATACACCAGGCACACAGACAAAATTAATACGATTTAACAACATATCACAAGATGACATCACCAGAATTATCAAGAGAGCAAAGAAAACAAAGTGCGCGATCGATCCTATGCCTATATCTGAAGTAATTGGAGGGAGAGACTTTTCTAGTCTAGCCGAAATAATAATGAGAATAGCAAATGAAAGAATTGATGAATGTAAGTTTCCTGAATCTGAGAAAATGGCTATAGTCAAACCAGTTCTGAAAAATGCACTGGACCACCAGGAATTAAGCTCATATAGACCTATTTCAAATCTATCCTTTGTCTCAAAAGTGCTTGAATATGTAATTCTTGAACAACTAGTCAGTCACTTAGAAGTAATAGAAGCTTTGCCAACCACTCTGCTTACAGAAAACTCAAAGTACGGGTTGATTAGCTATATTAGGTATAATTGCAGTGACAAAGTCACAATGATATTTGTCACATACCTTTTTAGTAACAAAAATAGGTTCTGGTACTTATAACGTAAATAAATATATAAAACTATAGGTTGAAATAAAATAAATCTTATGTATGTATGAACACACACACACACACACACACACACACACACATATATATATATATATATATATATATATATATAATATATATATATATATATATATATATATATATATTATATGATTTCAAAATTTATCAACTGGGCGATGTCAATGCCCTTATATGAAACATCTTTAGAAGTCTACCTTCTAAGAAATTCAAGCTACTCTCTCTGGTGAAATTGATATGATAAATTATATCAAACAATGCTCTCTGTCATTTTCTTTCTGACAATTGATGTATCGAGTAACCTGCGTTGTATGGAAGAATGAGTCCTACGGCTTAACTTAAAGAAAACTATATTTCTATTGCTTTACCAACACTCGCTTGAAGTGCGAAGTTGTAGGGTTAGCATGGCTTCTTTCGTCTCCTGTCA
>NC_090739.1:112982870-113002870 GCF_036898095.1 Palaemon carinicauda | reverse complement strand
GCTGTGTTTAGCCTCAGCCCTCGCCAAAATGACTCACATGGGACTAAATTAGTCCCCAAAAATGTTATGCACAAAAATTATCATGACGCTTTACTTCTGTGTAGAGATTCCTAAAACATCAAATCTAAATTAACTTCTAGGACAAAGTTCAAATTAGATCCCCCGCAAAGTGGTCCCAGGAAGGTCGTGTTACTCCCCCCTCCCCCCCCCCCCAAAAAAAAAAAAAAAAAAAAAAAAAACAGAAAATTTCATGTGAATCTTCCCATTGATCTAAGCAAAAAAGAAATATCGAATCTAACCTAAATTTCTGGGACAAAGTTCAGGTTTGATCCCCTCACAGATTGCCCCAATGATTCGTATTCCTCCCTTGAAATATTACACAGGAAGTTCTGTGAGAAATGTGAACTTTTGCATGCATAAAGTAGCCCAGAAACGTCAAATATAACCTAAAGTTCCGGTTCTGAAGTTTAGCCAGACGACGTTAGAAAGAGTAGCCTGAAGGATATCCATGAATCTATATCAGGGCTACTCAACTATTATGAGGAAATGTCCAGTTAGACAAGTTCCACTGTATATATAGGTCCGGAAATTTTTATTACATGAAATCATGAAAATAAAACAACCAATTCGAGAACAGGGTAGTAAACCATGATTTTTATTAATTTCATATTCACAGTTGTTTTATTTATACAAATTTTCAAAACGTGGAAATAATATCATTAAATTTTATGCCTAAAGTATAGCAAGACTTGAATGTTTTTCTCTATAAAAACAATAGAAATTGAGAGTGCTAAAACGAAATGCTGTTTCATATTATGGTATTTTAATAATAAAAAATTACCTCTTTTAAAACATAACAGGATATGAATATTCTCTCTCAGAAAATAAAATGAATTTTCAAATTAAAAAATCAAAACACCACATCAAGAATTTAGTGAGAGAAATTGCACTTTTTGCTTTTTGCTAGTTCCCGAAATTTTGGTACTAATGGAATAATAGCGAGTCGAAAACAGTGTTGGAGGTGTTCATTGGTCATACAGGAGCGAAACTTGTTCTTAACTAGGTTCATAGTTGAGAAAGCAGATTCGCATTAATAAGTGGAGCCAAACATCGTGAGAATTTGCACTGCTAATATGTGAAGAGTAGGAAAATTCGCAGGGGATCCTTCTTTTGACCAAAATGTTTCTGGTGTACAATCACAGAATACTTATTTCAGCGCTACATTCTCTTGAAAGTCAATAAGTTCCAGTTGGATTTTAGCAGCATCTACCCATTTCCAGGTGAGATTTGCTTCGACTGAAAATTCTATGATATCTGTCACTAGAAAAGGGTTTTGAATGAACAGCAGCAACTGTTTTCCAAGAACAAAATCATCAAAGCGAACCGTAAAATTGTTGATCAGCTTCTCAATAAATTGGACATATTTAGTATCTTTCATCTTTACGTTCCACCAAAAGTCTTGGAAAATGGAAAAGTTGGCTCGGAATATCGTCCTTGAAAAGTTCAATTTTTTTTCTGGAAATCTCGAATTGCTGAGATCAAGTTGGAGATAGTGTGTTTTTCCCCTTGCAGTTTGACATTGAGATCATTCAAATGTGACATTATGTCTGCCAAAAATCCAACACTTTCAATTTTCTTGTCATCTTTCAAAAATTCAGAAAAGGCCTTTGCCTTCACACTGTTTTGATCCTCCAGGAAAGTCTGCAACTCCTTCCTAATTGCCCAAAATCGCTCCAAAACTTTTCCCTTACTTAGCCATCTCACATTATATAAGGTTCTGGGAACATTCGTAAGTTAAATACTGTACATAAATACTATAGACCCCTGACTCACAGCCGAGGAAATACACTTGCAAGAATCCATCACCAGGGAGCATTCGTGTTACTTAAATATATTTTCTTCTCCTGGAGCCTGGGGTCCAACTACAACACTCTGAAGGTCCGGATTCGGACCGCGGGCCGCCAGTTGAGTAGCCCTGATCTATACGAAAATAATCTTAAATCTGCCAAATGACAACGCCTTTCATGTACCAATTTATGCTTACTTAATAAACTACTCGTGAGTTATTTAATTGTTTCATAATCATTTTTGCAACAAGAATATTATTGCATATTTACGGGAATGTAATTATGCTGCATTTTTTAAACAAAACTTATGAAAGCGGGTTCCTTGAGTTGTCAGTTGATGTTTTCTTACATCTCACTAATGGTTCAATGTGAGTAAATAAAGATGTGCAACAATTTCGCAGTAATAGGATAAATATACATCCCAATACCAATGAAAATAAGTAGCTATTTGCAGTTCAACCTAATCTACTCTTTGAATAAGTGACTATCTAATAATAATCATGATATATTGCACGCTCGCAGGAATGCAAAAACATTGCATTCTTTCTTAAACGAAAGGTACGTTATCCACTGGCCAAGTGACGATTTTTTTTCTTCGTCCAGTTGTAAATCGGCCACCGCAAGTAAAAATACAAATAAATTATTACAGAGAAAAGGAAAAGGCAACCCTTTTTATGGGTTTGACAGTACGCAGAGAAATGAGAAACTCTATCTTCCCCATTCCTGTTTTCCTGAGGCTAAACTAACTACTGTAGTCTAGCTTTTCGGTCCCGTGAAATTAAAACTTTCTTGATGGACCTCGATACTTATGGAGGTGTAGACCCAAGTGATATTTTCCTTTGTTTATAAAAACTGCTGATTTCATTCCTCCTAAGTTGTCTATTATTTCCAGCAAGATAGTGAGATGAGATTTTTAGCACTTGTTGGAGAATTAGTAATGCTACTCCATTTAGTATAGCAAATCTCTTTTGGGTAGCTCTAGCCCAGCTGATTGCCGCCCAATTTCTATAACTCCCATATTATCAAAAAAAATTGAACGTCTCCTGGCAGAACGTCGAAATAAATGTACTGAAGGTAGTCATCTGTTCCCTAGTTTATAATTTGGCTTTCGTAAAGGCCTTGGAGCATGTTATGCCCATCTCACTATCCCCAATGCTGTACAGAAATCTCTTACTTGTGGTCAGGAAGTTCATATGATTGGCCTTGATTTTAGTTCTGCCACTGACCATGTTAATCATGAAGTTTTTGTTTTCAGAATTAAACAGTTGGGGTGGGTAGGTCTTTTCTTAATACTATCATTGAATATTTGAGTAATAGACGGCAAAGAGTTGATATTAATGGAGACAATAGTGAGTACTGTATAGGAATATGACTGGTCTTCCTAAGGGTAGTGTTCTTGGCCCATTACTTTTCATAATATATACAAACGATATATGGTTTGGCCTAGAAAACAAGCTTGTTGAATATGCAATGATTCTACTCTCTTTTCATCAATTATCTGACTCTCTTAATAGAGATCTAGCTAAAATTAGTGCATGGTAAAAATTGTGGAGCATAAATTTGTACCCTAACAAAACTACATGCATGATTGTAAGTAGGTCAAGGACAGTGGCTCCTCAATATCCAGATCTCATCATTGAAATTTTCTTTTAACTCTATACGACTCTTCTAAAATTTTAGGTTTGATTCTTTATAGTAAAATCCCTTTTGAGAAACACAATCAGTAGGTGTCTTCATCTATTGGACAAAAAATTGGCTTAATTAAAAAGTCTTCAGATTTTCCATTATCAATAAATTCACAAAAAGTTTTTTAATTCTTTCATTCTGCCTTGTTTCAAATATTATTCTCCTAATCTTTGCATCAATAGGCGTAGGAGGAGATGATGGTGACGATGATGATGATGATGAACCTAGATAATCTCTGGCACCATATTAGAGTTAATTCTTTAATCATATTGTATAAGATTTTTCACAATTCTGATCATCGTTAGCATTCAGATTTTCCCAAACAGTACTAATCTTCTTGTAATACTAGGCATGCAGTTAATTTTAACAGTCGTGCCTTCTCCATAATATCCATTATCCTATAATGCTACATTCTAAAAATCTGTGAGTAATTCATTAATTACACAAATATTACGCTCATTACTCAAGATAAACAAATATTTTAACAAATCTTCTTTTGAAAACGCATTGGTTATTGGTCCACGCATAGGAAATAGAACAGCAGATCAGCTTTGGATTCCACAGGATTTGCTAATATTTACTCTTGTTATATCTTTTGCAACAACAATAATCTACGTCTTTTAAAGTTCAGTAAAATCATTTCCATTTCTCGGAGATCAAGAAATATTATTGCAAAACAGATTTCCGAAATACAACTGCATTCCCGTTCTCTCCATTTGGGAGGGCGTGTTTACATCCCGCTGACATCCATCAACTCTCAGATCAACGCTTTCAGGAATTTCCAAAACTCTGGTCATATGATGGTTGGTTGTGAGACTTCGGTTGGAATTGGAACATTTGTTTCCAGTAGGATTCTCTATCATGTATATTTCTGTTGTGAAGTGGTAAACGAAAGTATTGTCATTTCTTAACTATAAGAGTACAGTATATGTTTCAGCATATCAATAATATAAAATAAATTATAAATTACCTTATCATTTCACAATAAAATATCTTCCCTATATAAAATAGAATTAAGCTATATAGAATATAAAAAAAAAAATGGATTGAAGATCCAGCATTTTTAACATTCGACTAGAAAAAATATAAACATATATATATATATATATATATATATATATATATATATATATATATATATATATATATATACATACGTATATATATATATATATATATATATATATATATATATATATATATATATATATATATATATATATATATATATATATATATATATTCTCAGCATGGCATTATCATCTACACGTAAATCCCCCCCCCCCAAAAAAAAAAACATATCAACATTGCAAGATCTGACTCTCCATATTTTGCACAAACTCCTGTAACAAACCTTGAAATGTCAAAATTTTTCATACTTGGCAATGTTTGTTAATGGAGTCGCAGATCAGCCATTCAAAGTCAAGCCTGTCCTAACGTCCGAATGTGTTGAACATCGTGGAGAGGCATGCCCCATACGACCAAAATCGAAAAAGGTGTAAGTTAATTACGAAACCAAGACGTATTATGATAGTAATTGACATTGAGCTTAATTTCCGTATTTCCGTAATATGACGGCGCTCTACGCCGCTCATTAGGCCACACCCCCTTTTTTTGGTTGCGTAATTAATGGCACAGTACGTAGGAACATTGAGAACTATGCCGATGTACTTTTGTAGTACGTCATACACATAATGACATGCATGTACATTGAGTACATGTACACAACCATATAATAGGAGGTTAAACTCTGCACTGATCATTCTCCTTTTTGTTGCCGACACAACAACAAGCACTCTGTGATCAAAATTTTGGAAAAACTTGGCCAAACTAGATTGGCTAAACCTCATGCCTGACTACCATCATAACCCTGATTTGTTAAAGCCCTTTTGAGGTACCATGATACCGTAATGCAGATAAGAATTTTTGTATGAACTTAAACATATGAAGAGATTTAAAAACCGGAGAACTCCAATACATTGCTGGTTCCAGCCACACTTACATTCCAGAAAGGAAAAAGGATATGATGACAATTTGATACAAGGACTAGCTACTTAAAATCCATGATTTTACAGGAGTTTTACTAGGATTATGGAGGACCTTTTCAATGAAATTGTGGAACGGGTCAAACTCTACATAACGATGACCCTGACATTTTGGACGAGACCCATTGAGCCATGTCTGCAAGTTCCAATTGCCAACCTTGTCTTACAACAGGAGAATCCAACAAGAGCTTGTTTTTCTAATCTTGTGTAGCTCCTAACACCGTTAGCAGTATTGTGCCTGAGACTTGTATGGCTATTGTGCAAGTATTTGGAGACGAGATCATACAGGTTCCCAGTAGGGCTACCCTTGAGGGATGGAAGGAAATAACCTGTGGAATTGAGGAACGATGGAATTTCCGACACATCTTTAAAGTATTAGACGGGAAACACATTCACGTCTAGAAATTCTACATTGTGCTTCTTCTTGCAATTATTGTTGCTGAGTACAAGTTCCGGTATGTGGATATAGGCGCCACTGGATCAGAGCCTGATAGTGGTGTGTTTGCCACGACAACGTTACGAGATATGTTAGATTAACAAGAAGCCAACTTGCCTTGCCCTGGTTGATTGAAACACTAAACAGAATATTTCTCGATTGAAGATGATCCCTTCTCTCTAAAGACTTATCTGATGAAACCATATCCCGTGTTTTGCTTAAATCAATAAAGATTGAAATAACTAATATTTTGGGCTAATTAATAAAAAATCTTGAAAAGCAACAACAGAAATAGTTAGACAATTACAAGAATATTTATTTCCAAGAAGGGAAATCAAGATTTTGATAAAAAATATAATGTTGTCCTTGATTCATGAAGCCATTACTAGTATTTCGGCAAAAATAGGTTTAATTGAATTTGGAATTCAATTTTGGCGTTCTATTCAAATGCCGCTTAATTATCCTCTGATTCAAAGTAAATTTTATATGCATAAGGGTAATATGCAAATGCCCTTTGCTGGCATAAATTTTATTACCCTATGAAATAGCTTTTACGGCAATAACGCGATACCATTTTTGGTTATAATTACCAACTACATGACAACCGTCCAAACAGGGATGCTATTTATCAGATACATTCATTTCGTATTTGAAGAATTCAATGGCGCAGTCCGTTTTAATCATCAAATCCACACTACAAAAAAAAGAAGTCTTCAACTTCTTGTGTCCACGTGAACTGTAGATGCTGAAGGGCTTGAAAAGATGATCCAGCTCGCTTTAGTGTTTATTAGAAAAATGGACCATTTGATTATTAGTTTCACTAGGCTTAGCTGAAATCACTGTATAGGTTATTAGGAATAATGAAGGAAAAATAGCTGATGTCAGAAATATACATTTTAACCTTGAAATTCTACGTTTCAATTTTCTTGTAGTATCGAAACATGATTATTGGCAAGAAGCAAAAGAAAAGAAAAAAAGGGTATATGTATACTGTGAACTATTTTGAAAATATTTCTAAATAAAAAGAAAATGCTGGTATGATTCAAATTAATAATGAATGTTATAAAGAGTAACGACATAAAATATCGCTCTACTTAGAAACAAATTATTCTTGAACGATTCTCAATAAAAATACTTAATTAGAACGCCTATAGTTCTCTCTCTCTCTCTCTCTCTCTCTCTCTCTCTCTCTCTCTCTCTCTCTCTCTCTCTCTCTCTCTCTAACAAGCCCGTATACCCTTTTGTTAAAATATATTCAAATATAATCATATGCAAATCGATAAGTAAAGTTAATCACCAATTGTAGAAAATTAAGAATTTGATTTTCATTTCTTCTATTTTCAAGAAGAAATACCGAGTAATAAGTGAAGATATTAGAACTCATTACGATTCTTAAAAGGAAATGAAATTGATAGAATTTGATAAAACGTCAGTTAAAGATATGTGATATTAATGAAGCGGTTGTATTATAAAATTTCCATAAAAAAGGAAAATATCATTTATGTATATATATATATATATATATATATATATATATATATACTGTATACACACATATATATATATATATATATATATATATATATATATATATATATATATATATATATATATATATATATATATATGTGTGTGTGTGTGTATTATATATATATATATGTATATATATATATATATATATATATATATATATATATATATATATATATATATGTATGTATATATATATATATATATATATATATATATATATATATATATATATATATATATATATATATATATATATATTCTTACGAAGCTGGTCTTCATGAAAGTAGATTATTTTATTAACATATATTAATTGTGTTTTCAAGAGATGTATAGCCAGCTAGTAAGACGAGTTCCACTTACATATTATTAAGTAGATTACTTAAGACTTTCGTCCTTCATTTAATTGTATTTTCATTTAGTTTCATATATGTAAATTTATGTTATCTTAAATAATTAACTTTTTATTTCACATAGTTTTGTTACGAAGTCTTATGTAACTCCTGTAGGTATGCTGTATGACCCACACGAGGTATGAGCAAGAGGGATTACGTCAAATTTATGTACCCTCGTGGTTAGAAAAGACATGATAATTCTAGACCAAGTTTATTCGTTTTTTTTAATGTTTTGAGAGGTGGGTGGAGTTAGTCGTGAGAGAATCGCCTCACACGCAAGGTTAGTATCCCTTCTTCAAATTACTACGTTGGCTACCTTACGCCGCTAGAGCCAATACTCCATGCCTAAAGAATAATTTACTAAAAATTTCTAAACGAATCAAGTCCACATATACAGGACCTAGCAATGCAGAGGAGGCTGAGGAGATCCAACCTATCCCTTTGTAAAAGCCAAAGTTCACCAGCCCTCTCTCCTCTCAAGTGAGTGTAATGAATCCTCTCAAACGTGATTATCGATTTTTATCCTACATAGCCTATATCGTGTATAGTGTTGTTCAAATGGTGAAATTATTGGATGTTAATTCAAGTTTAGTGTGTTAATGTTAGTACATGTTAACAAATTTTTATAACTGGCCCTGTGAGATTTAGGTTAAACAGTGAAGTGCATAAAAATTTTGCTTAACCATTCTGTAACCTCGAGTGAACCCAAAGACATAAGTGTAACAGTTACATATATGTAAATTTCATTATTAGTTAATCACTAGCGTTAAGTAATAACTTTTTTTTCATTAATTGTCAAAATTATATATCTTTTATAAATTAATTTCCAATGAAACAAGTGATTGTATAATTTTTATACAGTATCATTTTCTTGCCTTATTCTCAGTTCTAGCTCTGATTTACACACACACACACACACACACACACACACACACATATATATATATATATATATATATATATATATATATATATATATATATATATATATATATATGTATATATATAAATATATATATATATATAAATATATATATATATATATATATATATATATATATATATATATATATACATATATATGTATATATGTATATATATACATATATATATTTATATATATATATATGTGTGTGTATATAGCTAAAGAGTCTCTTCTACCCTTACTAAGAATAAAGTAGTCATTGAACAATTAAACTGCATTAGTTAACCCCTTGGATGAAGAATTGTTTGGTAATCTCAGTGTTGTCAGGTGTCTGAGGACATTGGAGAATCTTTAAAGAATAGGCCAGACTTTTCGGTGTAAGTGTAGGCAATGGGAAAGAACCGTAGCCAGAGAGAAGGATTCAATGTAATACTTACTGGCCAGTCAAAGGATCCTATAATTCTCTAACGGTAGTATCTCAACGGACGGCTGGTGCCCTGACCAACCTACTACCTACGTATACACACACACACACACACACACACACACACACACATATATATATATATATATATATATATATATATATATATATATATATATATACACACACATATATATATATATATATATATATATATATATATATATATATATATATATATATATATATATATATGTTTGTATGTGTGTATAAAAGAAATTAAGACAACAATTAGTAATAAATGAAGCTCCTCAAGATGAAAGCAAATATAACTAAAGGAAATCAAGGAAAACTATATAGGCCTAATCCTTAAGGTTTTTTTTCAAGAAACTATGACTGACAAACAGAAGTCCTGATTCGACTAGCAACCTTTGATGATGGTGATGATATGTAGATTCATAAACACACACACACACACACACACACACACACACACACATATATATATATATATATATATATATATATATATATATATATATATATATATATATATATATATATATATATATATATATACGCACCAACACAAAATTGTGTAAATTTGATACCGGAATTCCAGTTGTTAAAAACCGCAAAATTTTTCACCCCTATATAAAAATATTTAGGTAAACAAAGTGTTTAAAAACTTGTCATACTTATAATTCCATAAAGAAATTTCTAAGATACCAAAGGACAGTTTGTTTGAACTGAAAAGATTAACGGTTCTACATTATGCTTATGTGCATAAAATTATTTGACATATCTCCGAATACTTAAAATTTCCCAAGTATATGATTTACATGATTAATTTGTAATACAAATACGATGCAAATGTATTATACAACTTTCAAAGTTGCATAGAGCACATGTTATTGGTAAGTTGTAAATAAAATAATGTTGCAATACGGCTGGCGATTTTAGAAAATTTATTCCTATGTTATGGTATAATGTATGGGAGAAAAACATAATCAATAAACAACAGATTTGAAAAATAGTAATCAGAACAGCGATGAACAAAAAAGGAGAAATTATAACTGTCTCCTTTTTTGTTAAGGTTTATGGCAACACTCACCCTTGACGTCTTCTGCTTCTTCTTCTGCAGAGTCTGGTTGCCGTTGAATGTCATACATCCGGTTCCGGGACGTTTAGGTCTTATCTGGGGCAATGAGGGAAATTCAACGGAAATTTCCTGGTTTGTCTTCACAATTTTAATATCCCTGAAATCATTAACCAGCTTCTGTACTTTCCCGCTTTTCTATGTAATATGATTGGTTTCTTAAAGTATGTTCTATTTAAATGATCAAAATCAATTATATATTCTTATATCGAGATTTTTAATTTTCTGCAATGGAGGTTGTGGTACTGTGTGTACACCAAGACACCCACCAACACTAAATCTTTCACCAACACTAACTATGGCATTAAACTTATAGCCAACACACGCTAGTACTAGAATCATCACCAATGATAATTAGTACTAAGACTATCATCAGCACATTGTAATTACTAGGTCTATCACCAATACTTGGGGCACTAAGTTTATCCCCAAACTTACCCACAAAACACTCTATGGCATTAGGCTTATTAGGCTACCAACACCCCCGTAGTACTAAGTTTATCCCCAAGATACACGAGGTATAACCCAACACAGTACAAGTTGTGTTACCAGCACACTCTATAGTAGTAGGCTATCAGCAGAACACCCTTTGGTATTACGTTGATCCCCAACACACACATTATGGTACTAGGTTTCTCACCAACAAGCCCTGTGGAACATGGTGTATCACCTACACAAGGTGTAATGGTTCCGATTCTCCAACAACGGCAACCGAAACCATCTCAAAAACCCCATTCCTACGACTTCAGTTATGGTCAACATCACTTTTTCATTCAAACAATAATCAAGACAAGCATATTCAACTTTGTTCACTTCATTGTTCATTCCTTGGTAATTCTTTGAGTGCACCTTTCTTCACTAATCACGTTAATAACATCATAAACACTGTCCTCAAAAAACCTTACTTCGACCAGAAAATCACTGTCACTCGATGTCATGTTTCTAGTAAGTAATTAGTAATCCGTATTGCAATGATAACAGAACAGTCAAAATCACCGACAACACAAATTTCAAGTTGACGGTACTCCACGTGATGCTGGACTGGGAGTCGGGAGATAGAAGACGGGTGATGGGGGAGAGGGAGGGAGGCTTTGCTGATGCTGATTGGCTGAAAACGGAGGCGCGTCTGGGTATATGTGGCTGTGATTGGTTGAAAAAAATCTTTCTCAATATATCCCATATTTAGTTCTCAAATAAAAATCTAAATATATTGTCAAGATTATTATTATTATTAATATTATTATTATTACTATAAAACGCAAAGTAGGAGACGATGAATGGAAAAGTAGTAAATTAAAATCTCAAGATCAGATGACTGGCGAAATCTAACCGAAGTCCTTTGCGTCAATAGGCGTAGGAGGAGATGAAGCTGATAACGATGATGATAATGATGATGATGATGATGATTATTATTATTATTATTATCATTATTATTATTATTATTATTATTATCATTTAGTTAATATAATTGCTGGAGGTTGTCAATCGAAACCAAGTTTAAAGTTGGTACCGAGGAAACTTTAAATTGGAAGTTTCAAATGAAGTTTATAGGTTTTAAGAACAAAATAAAGAAGACTGGAATAAACATTATGTTAAAAGAAATAAATGAAAAAGGTGATGAAACGAAAGTTAATAATATCAGATATTACAACACTGAAACGCCAATATACTATTACATAATCGATATTAAAGTCTGACTGAACTGTGTCATGGTGTGCTTGGGAACTATATTCGAACACAGCTATGATAAGACATTAATACTTAAGACTGCCGTACTGATACTCGGTTTTTATTAAGACACGTCGGCATTGAGGCACTACTATAATGGGAAGCTATTATATAAAAGTAATTTCTTTACTGAGACACTACTATAATGTCGATGGTGACTACGATAACAAAAGACTTCAGTACTTAGACATGAGTAGACTGAGACATCCCGTGACAATTTCACTGAAGAATCTGATACTTACATGTACCTTAAATCTAAATCGAGTTATTTACCCATACGCTTGCGTAGACCTTAAGACATATAGGCTTATGTATAAATATACATCTGCACCTCAAGACATATAGGCCTATGTATAAATATACATCTGCATCAAGTCATCAAGTAGAGAATATATATATATATATATATATATATATATATATATATATATATATATATATATATATATATATATATATATATATATATATATAGAATGACGAAAAAGACGGGATGTAGGCTACTTGCAGGAATCGACTATGGAACTATTAAGAACATTATAGCTTACGAGTGCAAACTTTTTACAAATAGACTATTTTGGCAAAATTTAGATTTCACACTTACACGGCAAATATTTACTTTTCATATGCCATATATATATATATATATATATATATATATATATATATATATATATATATATATATATATATATATATGTGTGTGTGTGTGTGTGTGTGTGTGTGTGTGTGTGTGTGTGTGTGGGTATATGTCTGTAGGCCTATATACATAATTTATAATATATATATATATATATATATATATATATATATATATATATATATATATATATATATATATATATATATATATATATATATAAAATTTATAGGCATAGTAGTACAGTCTATAATGTAATTGATATGTGTAAGTTATCCGAAAAATTATTAAATCTTTTTGAATACATTATCTAATGTAAGGCAAGCATGAATATTCCCTCTGTGATTCCGGCATTATAGTAACGTCACATTATAGTAACATCTCAGGAGAAAAATTACTTCAGTTTAACAGCGTCTCATAGTCATAGATGATTCAGTATAGTGGTGTCTTACTGTCTCAGTTCATACACGTTAATTCCCCGCTGCAGGTTCTTCATATAAAGGTGCTTCATAATAATAAAAGACCTTCAATATATTCGTCTCAATGCAGTCTTATAGTACTAATATCTCATTATAGCTGTGTTTGAAATATAGTCGTGTCAAGGAAAGTCTTGACTTCATAATCGGTGTCTCAGTGTGGTAATATCTGATATAATTAACATTCATTTCATTGTCTCCTTTTTCATTTGAATTTTTCTTACATAATGTTTATTCCAGTCTTTTATTTATTTTGCCCTTTAGATATATAAACTTTTTAATCTTTCAATTTAAAGTTTCCACGGTACCAACTTTAGACTTTGTTTTGATTGACTTATCCTCCGGCAAATGTATTGAACTATATAATAATAATAATAATAATAATAATAATAATAATAATAATAATAATAATAATTTAAGAACTAACCCTGGCGAGTAGACGGAGAGTTAACAGTTTCTCCACACAGTGACAGGATGTGCTGAGAAAGAGCCGTTTTCAACCAACCCTAGCCACGTAAACCGGTCTTGCATTCAATTTTAGCCAATCAGCACCAGCGAAGCCTCATTCTCTCTCCATTCACCTATCCTCCCTCTCAGTCTATCGTCATGTTCAGTACCGCCGAGTTTGAACTCGCGTTTTCCTAGATTTTGATGGTCATTTTGTGATTATTGCAGTGCAGATTGCTAATTACTCAATAGAAATATGGCATCGAGTGACAGTGATGTTCTAGTTGATGCTGGGCTGTTTGAGGATAGTGTTCATTACGTTATTAACGTGATTAGTGAAACAGAGGTGCACTGGAAGAATGAGCAAGCTTCGTGATTAGTGAAACAGAGGTGCACTGTAATTAACAAGTTTCGAATGAAGTGAATATATTTTAATACGTTTCTCTTTATTTTCAATGGCTGAAAAAGTGATGTTGAATATAATGGAAGGCATGGGAATGGGGAATTTGAAGGGGTTTCGGGAGGTGTTAGAGAATCGGGAGGTGCATAGGTGAACACTACACCTTAAGTTGTGTTGGTGATACACCAAGTTCCAGAGGGTTTGTTGGTGAGAAACTTAGTACCATGATGTGTGTGTTGGCTATCATCGTAATATCAAAGGGGGTGTTGCTGATATGCCTAGTACTATAAAGTGTGTCGGAAATACACCATTTATTATGTTAGGGTTAAACCTATTGTGTCTTGAGGATACACTTAGTACCACAGTGTGTGTTCGTAATAAGCATAGTGCCATAGAGTGTATTGGTGATAAACCTAGTGCAGCAGGATGTATTGGTGATAGACCTAGTGCTTACATTGTGCTGATAATAGTCATAGTACCATAGTTATCATTGGTAATAATTCTAGTACTATTGTGTACTGGCGATAAGATTAATGCCATAGTGAGTATTGGTTGATAGGCTTGGTGTTGTTGGGTGTAATGGTGTACACATAGTACCACAACCTCTATCTTAGAAAAATAAAAATCTCGATATAAGAGTATTTTCAATGAATTTTGACCAATTAAACAGAACATACTTTAAGGAACCAAACATAGAACATAGAAAACGTGGAAAGTACAGACGTTAGTTAATAACTTCAGGGACATTAAAATTGTGAAGACTAACTAGAAAATTCCATTGAATTTCCCTCATTGCACCGGAGAAGATCTAAACGTCCCTGGAACCGTATGCATAACCTCATTCGACGGCAACCTGACTGCAGAAGAAGCAAGAGGCGTGAAGGGTGAGTGTTGCCATAAACGTTAACGGAAAAGGAGAAATTTATAATTTTTTCTCTTTTGTTCATCGCTGTTCTGATTACTATTTCTGAAATTAATGTTTATTGATCTAATTTATATTTCCCTCTCATACATTATGCCATAACATAGGAATACGTTTTCTAAAGTCGCCAGCGTTATTACAACATTATTTTACTTATAACTTATTAATAACTTGACGCTTTAGGCAACTTTGAAAGTTTGTTAATGCATTTGCATCGTCTTTACACTACCATGCTAGGCAACTCTTCGATTAATTATATACTCTGGAAATTGTAGGTATTCCGAGATATGTCAAATAATTTTTAATCTTTCAGTTCAAACAAACTGTCGTTTGATATCTTAGAAGTTAAGTGGTTTATGGAATTGTAAGTATGACAAGATTTTAAACACTTTTTTTTTTTCCTTTTTTGTTTGTAATTTCTCTATTGGGGTAACAAATTCAGCGAGTGGAATCAAATTTATGCAATTTCGTCTTGGTGGATATATATATATATATATATATATATATATATATATATATATATATATATATATATATATATATATATATATATATTGTGTGTGTGTGTTTGTGTATATATGGATCTACATATCATCATCAGCCTTTGCTAGTCCACTCTTGGACTTCTGTTTGTCTTTCATAGTTTCTTAAAAAAACTTTGGGAATTTGGAATTTTGTTTTCATTGATTTGCTTTAGTTGTGTTTACTTTAAAAGTTATAGTTGTCTGAATTTCTGTTACTACACACACACACACACACACACACACACACACACATATATATATATATATATATATATATATATATATATATATATATATATATATATATATATATATATATATAGATAAATATATTTGTTATACATCTCTTCTGTATAATAAAGATCAAGTGTTTGGATATATATATATATATATATATATATATATATATATATATATATATATATATATATATATATATATATATATATATATATATATATATATATCTTTCCTGTCACGCTGATGCATTACCAAACGTATGACTCCTCCCTTTCTCTCCCCGTGCCTTAGGTAAGGGGAAGAGGGTAGTAAGGGCTGAATGTGTGCACATATTTCATCATCATTATCATTTCAGCCTTCAAAAGTCCTTTGTTGGATGTAGGCCTTCCCCAGGTTTCTCCACAGACTTCTATCGCAAGCTATTCTGTGCCACTTTTGCTTATGTTGGTCTTAAGTCATCTCGCCAGCGGGTTTTTTGTCTTCCTCGGTTTCTTGTGTATCCTCGGGGTGTCCAGAAGGTTGTTCGTGATATCCATCGTTTGTCTGTCATCCTGGAAATGTGCCCTGCCCAGTTCCATAAGAGCTTGCTAATGGTTTCAAGGATATGTATAATGTAAATATTTAGCCGGCTATTTTGACGGGTCGCGTACACCAGTATATAATGATATATAAACACACACACACACACACACACATATATATATATATATATATATATATATATATATATATATATATATATATATATATATATATATATATATATATATATGCGTGTGTGTGAAAACCCTAAGAGGAAAAATTGTTGCTTACGAATAGTTTATGAATATAACATAGCATTAATTTTCGTGAGGTTTTACATTAATTTTATTATTGCCATTAACGGTGTTATTTGACAAAATACGTTTTCCAGAAATTCACACACAGTGATGTCAGATGACAGCTAGAATACTTGGCAATCCTGATGTAGAAGTGTTTGCGTGGACCAAGTACAGTCCAACTTATAGGCTACATGGCACGCACATAAACAGGAAGACAGTATAGTTAACTAGATAATGTATCTTGAGAACAAATCAAAGTTATATTTCAATGTTGTTATTCGCATAAAGTTGAAATTTGTGATAAAAAGGTAATTACTTGTGCACCGTATATTTTTCTTTTTTGAACATTCAAAAATTGGGAGTCATTGGAGCCTGATGGGGAGTGCTATGACACTAGTTTAAAGTGACTGGGGAGTTCTTTGCTACTAGTTCCAAGTGACTGGGAATGCTGTGATACTAGTCTCAAGTGACTAGGGAGTGTTGTGATACTAGTTTCAAGTGACTAGGGATTGCTGTGATGCTAGTTTCAAGTGACTGGTGAGTGCTGTGGTACTAGTTTCAAGTGACTGGGGAGTGCTGTGATACTAGTTTTAAATGAGTAGAGGGTGCTGTGGTACTAGTTTTAAGAGACAAGGAAATGCTGCGGTACTAGTTTCAAGTGACTTGGGAGTGCTGTGATACTAGTTTCAAGTGATAGGGGAGTGCTGTGATACTAGTTTCAAGTGATAGGGCAAGTGCTGTGGTACTAGTTTCACGTGACTTGGGAGTGCTGTGATACTAGTTTCAAGTGCCTGGTGAGTGCTGGGATACTAGTTTCAAGGGACTTGGGAGTGCTGTGATACTAGTTTCAAATGAGTAAGGGGTGCTGTGGTACTTGTTTCAAGTGACGGGGTAGTGCTGCAGTACTAGTTTCAAGTTAGTGGGGACTGCTGTGGTACTAGTTTCAAGTGACTGGGTTGAGGGGTGCTGTGGTATTAGTTTCAAGTGACTGGAGAATGCTGTGATACTAAATTAGTTTCAAGTGACTGGGAAGTGTTATAATACCAGTGTCAAGTGACGGGAGTCCTATTATACTCTTTTCAAGTGACTGGAGAGTGCTGTGATACTAATTTCAAGTGACTGAGGAGTGCTGTGGTACTAGTTTCAATTGACTGGGAAGTGCTGTGATACTAGTTTCAAGTGACTGAGGAGTGCTGTGGTACTAATTCCAAGTGACTGGGGAGTGCTGTGATACTAATTTCAAGTGACTGAGGAGTGCTGTGATACTAGTTTCAAGTGACTGAGGAGTGCTGTGGTACTAGTTTCAAGTGACTGAGGAGTGCTGTGGTACTAATTTCAAGTGGCTGGCGAGTGTTGTGATACTAATTTCAAGTGACTGAGGAGTGCTGTGGTACTAGTTTCAATTGACTGGGAAGTGCTGTGATACTAGTTTCAAGTGACTGAGGAGTGCTGTGGTACTAATTTCAAGTGACTGGGGAGTGCTGTGATACTAATTTCAAGTGACTGAGGAGTGCTGTGATACTAATTTCAAGTGACTGGGGAGTGCTGTGATACTAATTTCAAGTGACTGGGGAGTGCTGTGATACTAATTTCAAGTGACTGAGGAGTGCTGTGGTACTAATTTCAAGTGACTGGGGAGTGCTGTGATACTAAATTCAAGTGACTGGGGAGTGCTGTGGTACTAGTTTCAAGTGACTGGGAAGTGCTGTGATACTAGTTTCAAGTGACTGAGGAGTGCTGTGGTACTAATTCCAAGTGACTGGGGAGTGCTGTGATACTAATTTCAAGTGACTGGGGAGTGCTGTGATACTAATTTCAAGTGACTGAGGAGTGCTGTGGTACTAATTTCAAGTGACTGGGGAGTGCTGTGATACTAATTTCAAGTGACTGGGGAGTGCTGTGATACTAATTTCAAGTGACTGAGGAGTGCTGTGATACTAATTTCAAGTGACTGGGGAGTGCTGTGATACTAATTTCAAGTGACTGGGGAGTGCTGTGATACTAATTTCAAGTGACTGAGGAGTGCTGTGGTACTAATTTCAAGTGACTGGGGAGTGCTGTGATACTAAATTCAAGTGACTGGGGAGTGCTGTGGTACTAGTTTCAAGTGACTGGGAAGTGCTGTGATACTAGTTTCAATTGACTGGGGAGTGTTGTGATACTAATTTCAAGTGACTGAGGAGTGCTGTGATACTAGTTTCAAGTGACTGGTTAGTGCTGTGATACTAATTTCAAGTGACAGGAGTGCTGTGACACTAGTTTCAAGTGACTGGGGAGTGCTGTGATACTAGTTTCAAGTGACTGGGGAGTGCTGTGATACTAATTTCAAGTGACTGAGGAGTGCTGTGGTACTAATTTCAAGTGACTGGGGAGTGCTGTGATACTAATTTCAAGTGACAGGAGTGCTGGGGTACTAATTTCAAGTGACTGGGGAGTGCTGTGATACTAATTTCAAGTGACTGAGGAGTGCTGTGGTACTAGTTTCAAGTGACTGGGGAGTGCTGTGATACTAATTTCAAGTGACTGGGGAGTGCTGTGATACTAGTTTCAAGTGACTGAGGAGTGCTGTGACACTAGTTTCAAGTGACTGGGGAGTGTTGTGATACTAATTTCAAGTGACTGAGGAGTGCTGTGATACTAGTTTCAAGTGACTGGGAAGTGCTGTGATACTAGTTTCAAGTGACTGAGGAGTGCTGTGATACTAATTTCAAGTGACTGGGGAGTGCTGTGATACTAATTTCAAGTGACTGAGGAGTGCTGTGATACTAGTTTCAAGTGACTGGGGAGTGTTGTGATACTAATTTCAAGTGACAGGAGTGCTGGGGTACTAGTTTCAAGTGACTGGGAAATGCTGTGATACTAGTTTCAAGTGACCGAGGAGTGCTGTGGTACTAGTTTCAAGTGACTGGGGAGTGCAGTGATACTAGTTTCAAGTGACTAAGGAGTGCTGTGGTACTAGTTTCAAGTGACTGGGGAGTGCAGTGATACTAATTTCAAGTGACTAAGGAGTGCTGTGGTACTCGTTTCAAGTGACTGAGGAGTGCAGTGATACTAGTTTCAAGTGACTGGGGAGTGCTGTGATACTAATTTCAAGTGACTGGGGAGTGCTGTGATACTAATTTCAAGTGACTGGGGAGTGCTGTGATACTAATTTCAAGTGACTGAGGAGTGTTGTGGTACTATTTTCAAGTGACTGGGGAGTGCAGTGATACTAGTAGTGCAGTGATACTAGTAGTGCAGTGATACTAATTTCAAGTGACTGGGGAGTGCAGTGATACTAGTTTCAAGTGACTGGGGAGTGTTGTGGTACTAGTTTCAAGTGACTGGGGAGTGCAGTGATACTAATTTCAAGTGA
>NC_090739.1:112970370-112977870 GCF_036898095.1 Palaemon carinicauda | reverse complement strand
CTCTCTTATAGTTTCGTTTCTAATCTTGTCCTGCCATTTAACTCCTAATATTCTTCTGAGGGCTTTAATCTCAAATCTACTAAATCTGTTGGATATTGTTTCATTGTCATACCATGACTCATGTTCATACAGTAGCACCCATCTCACAAAACTGATATAGCCTTTAGTCTGGTTTTTATATGTAATTTCAGGTGATTTGATTACTCGAGTGTTATAAGAAAATGAAATCATGGTGAGGGGTAGGTGGAGAGAGATTAGTTCAACAAACGTTGAAGTGGGCTCTACAAGGCAATAGAAGAGTTGAAAGACCCAGACCTACATGGCTGAGGATTTATTAAGCGTGAAGCAGGTGATGGTGAAAGGAGAGGGATTGAATTAAAAGCTCAAAATAGAGACGACTAGCGAAATATAACCGAGGAGATGATGATTATTCATTAGTTCGAATTTTCTAACATCAAAAGAGAGCGGAATGTATTCCCTTCATACAATATCATGTAAAACTAGAAAAAGTATAACATAAAGGCACATCATTGTATACTTATATTTAATACTAGTATTTTTTTTTTCATAGCTCTTATTTGGGAGATTCAATTAGCTTGAACTGCTATATGTATAATGGTTGATATATTTTAATCAAAAGTACAAATTCCTAAATACAAAATGGGCTCTTCATCTGAAAATACAATCGTAATTGTATTTGTTTACAGGTCGCATTAAGGGAACAACAATGGAACATATATCATGTAATTTCAAAGGGTAATGCTTTACCCAAAAGATCATAAGAATAAAACAGTAGAATGAACTCCAGGTGTCTCGGAATTTTGGAGTTTTGAGAAGATGTTTAATGAAAAGCGATTAATCTCAATCAATGAATGAGATAAATTTCACAAAAGGGAAAAGGGTATATTCTCTCTCTCTTTCTCTCTCTCTCTCTCTCTCTCTCTCTCTCTCTCTCTCTCTCTCTCTCTCTCTCTCTCTCTCTCTATTAAAATGAAAACATAACTAATTAATAATTGACAGGATCAGAAATCTGAGAAAATGTATTGTATTTAGATATTTTCACTTTAACTACATTTATAGATTGTTTTGCATAAATTCTCTATTTCAATTTGGAAATCCCTTGGGCATCTTATAAATTTCTTCCGGTTAGCATAGTTTCTTTTGACCTATTGTTATGATTATCAATCATTTGTACTTTCTTGTTGTTATTTTTTAAATATGAGCATTAACAGTATAATTACCCATCCTCTTTGATATAGACTTGGGATTAACATGGGTATACTAGAGGGGCACTCAATTGAGAGCATGCCTTTGCCACGCCAGGCAGTCTTTATTTGCTCTTAACTTCACTGCGTAGTTGTTCTTTGGCGTATGTTCTTCAAAGTTTAATGGATTTGTTCTTGAGTCTTACCCCACCTTTGCATCAAGTTTCGTTGAAATTGGTTCTGCAGTTTTTTTGCGTAGTGTTTCTCACAAACAGAATGAATTAACAACATATGTGCCATTTACTTAACATTGCTATTATTTCTAAAGCACTGCTGCATACTTTACTTTGATGTATTTTATGAAAAAAGGTTATTTTCATCATTGGGTCATACCCATTATGACTACCAAGTTTTGTTAAAATCTGTTCAGTAGTGTTTGTGTATAGTTGCTCACAAACAAACTTCTTCTTCTTTGTCTGCATCTTTTCCCACTTTTATGTGAGGTCGATGTTAACAAAGAAGAAAAAGAAGTTTCTTTGTGGGGAAAGGTTGCTCACAAACAAACAAACAAATAAATAAACTAAGAAACAGAGGACGGGTGAATACATACCCTTCGCAAAATATGATTTTAGTGAAGGCAATAATTCTCCTGACTATGTTAACCTTTGACAATAAGACATGACTCCACGAAATAATATTTAAAAAGCGTCTTGGTCATGACGTAATCATCGTTCATTTAGATAATGAGAGGATAACTTGTTAAGTCTGGTAATATTAGAATCCATTAAGTGAACCAAAAGGTATTTGTTAACGTTGAAGTAGACTCGGGGGAAGAATTGGACCTCCTAAGAAATGGACAGAATTATTAATGACCAAATCCTTCATCATACTAGAGATATTTGTGGGGGTTAAACGGAGAACGGGGAGAGGGAATGGTGTATATATATATATATATATATATATATATATATATATATATATATATATAGCCTATATATATATATATATATATATATATATATATATATATATATATATATATATATATATATATATATATATAAAGTCTTTTGCCTGGAATTCGTGAAATGCGTGGTTAGTTTCTCGTTTTATAAGAAAGTAGGATTTAACAAAGCAGTCATCTTAAGGGAAACATGTCGGGAAAAAAATATTTCTTGATTTAAATTCGAATTAAATTCATTTGGTGATTTAATGAAATATTTTCAGGATATTAGTTCTCATCTGTTTTGTTTTATTATTGTAATCTTTGTGAAAACATCGATGATAAAGATTTGACTTTATTCTAGATGTATCAATCAATCTTAAAGAGTTCCACATAAAGAATTCAAACGCGAAGGTATATTCTTAGAAGGTATATTTTCAAGATATTAATTTTCATCTTTTTATTAATGTTCTATTACTATAATCTTTGAGAAAGCATCATCGATTTACTTTGAATATTCCAGACAATCTTAGCGAGTTCCACCTTAAGATTTCATATCCTAGGCTATCTTCTTAAAAGGTATAGGTCGTGCGGTGCTGAGTGATCTCTTTAACCCAAACGTCGGTCTTACGCACATATTTATATATCCAGTTCAATCAACTTTTCTTTGTTTTCATTTTGAAAGTGCTGTTGTAATAAAACAAGAATTTTGTTTAGCAGGCGAAATAATGACTGGGAAAGTAGGGAGTATGTATATATTATTACTTTTTTTCATTTCAATTTATGGCGTATTAAATGATGGGAAATTTCGAAGTAATGTTTTTTTTTTTTTTTTTTTTTTTTTTTTTTTTTTTTTTTTTTTTTTTTTTTTTTTTTTTTTTAACTAATATATGGGGTCTTAAATGATACCATTCTTTTTTTGCAAACTTAGTAATAAAAAAATAGCATATCTTTTCACAAATGTACGATGTATGATAAAGAATAAAACGTAAATGAATGACAAGCTCTGATTCCATCGACATTTCTCAGAGACACGTTATGCTTATCTTCCGCTGATAGATTTCTTATATGAGGTTTCCGAAAAATTGCAGTAATATTAGAGCTGCTCAAAATGTATGATCTATCAGATTTCTTCTGGTTTCTCCGTAAAGGAAAAATTTTTCTCTTTTGATGTTGGTCCAATATCGTAATTTCATGAGTGGAAATGTTTAGAATTTATAAGGATTTCACGAAATGAAGAATTAAATTAGCATCGCCAAATTGAAAAGAAATGGCCGATTTAAATTTCACTTTGATTTGAATGAGTGACGATTTGAGAGAGAGAGAGAGAGAGAGAGAGAGAGAGAGAGAGAGAGAGAGAGAGAGAGAGAGAGAGAGAGAGAGAGAGAGTCTCAAGCATTCGGATCTTAATTAAATTTACAACATTCTTCACGCTATTAACACCTGCGATATCAATATGACTGAACAAAAAGATTTTTTAAGTACTGATAAACATTTCTGTGTAACATTGCTTTACTTTTTTTTTAAACACATGCACACAAACATACACACAGAAACACACACACATATATACAGTATATATATATATATATATATATATATATATATATATATATATATATATATATATATATATATATATATATATATGTATATGTGTGTGTGTGTGTGTGTGTGTTCAGAGCATGTGTGCTTATTCCATAGGCTTACTTATTCATTAAGAGTTTTTAAGTTCACTTTCATTAAACTACAAAATTTATGATTTTGTTGTAACCAGGAGCCATTGTCCTTTACTTTTAAGTGCACAGTTGATAAAATTGTTGAAAACAGTTGCTAATTTTGAAGATAACGTTTATAACCAGATTCTTTTAAGGATGATATCGGTATCTAATATATTTTTGTTATATTTATAATCATTATTAATAATGACAATATAGTTTATTATCTTATAACTAAAAACAGTTTGATCAAGATAATCAGGAGAACTTTACTACACCATCGAAGAGGACATTAGTCAACGTTCCAATTAATTTGAGTTTCGCTATTAATCCACCAAATTACCGATACTCAGATAAGTCGTAATACGAGTAAGAGAGAGAGAGAGAGAGAGAGAGAGAGAGAGAGAGAGAGAGAGAGAGAGAGACTGCATCACGTGTATTTGTTGGGAAGGCCATGGATCAATATTATTATCTATATGATGTTCTTTCCCACCGTTATCCCTACATTAAGGTGTCATTGCATGAGGCATTGTATATATACAATTTGACGGAAGGTTTTACGATCGTATGCATACCGGACATTAACCACAGGTATTGGTGGTGGGTCTATAGCCTTTGACTTAATAGTCCAACTGCAAGGCAACTGTTTCCACAGCTATTGGGAGGTATTCATAAAAATGAAGGATATCCTTGTAAGCATAAGGTAGAAGTACAAGGTAATTCTCTGAAGCAAAAGGTAGAAGTATAAGAAAATCTTTCTTTCCATATTCATAATGATTACCCTTTACTTGCGAGGATATCCTCCAAGCAGAAGTAAAAGGTTGAATCGTGTTTCGGGAGCGCTTAGTTACATGTTGGAACTTGTAAGATTTCATTTGTGCTGTCAAGATTAGAAGGAGTTTAGTATTCATAATACGTATTTAATGCCCTGTTTTTACTTGTATTTAATTAAGTTTACGCATTAGAAGTTCTTTGACCTCTTTTTAGCTCCCCCACCCCTTGCATTAGTAGTTCTTTGACCTCTTTTTAGCTCCCTCACCCCTTGCATTAGAAGTTCTTTGACCTCTTTTTAGTTCCCACACCCCTTGCATTAGAAGTTCTTTGACCTCTTTTTAGCTCCCACACCCCTTGCATTAGAAGTTCTTTGACCTCTTTTTAGCTCCCACTCTCCGTGCATTAGAAGTTCTTTGACCTCTTTTTAGCTCCCACACCCCTTGCATTAGAATTTCTTTGACCTCTTTTTAGCTCCCCCACCCCTTGCATTAGAAGTTCTTTGACCTCTTTTTAGCTCCCACACCCCTCGCATTAGAAGTTCTTTAACCTCTTTTTAGCTCCCACACCCCTTGCATTAGAAGTTCTTTGACCTTTTTTTAGCTCCCATACCCCTCGCATTAGAAGTGCTTTGACCTCTTTTCAGTTCCCCCACCCCTTGCATTAGAAGTTCTTTGACCTCTTTTTAGCTCCCCCACCCCTTGCATTAGAAGTTCTTTGACCTCTTTTTAGCTCCCCCACCCCTTGCATTAGAAGTTCTTTGACCTTTTTTTAGCTCCCCCACCCCTTGCATTTGAAGTTCTTTGACGTCTTCTTAGCTCCCCCACCCCTAGCATTAGAAGTTCTTTGACCTCTTTTTAGCTCCCACACCCCGTGCATTAGAAGTTCTTTGACCTCTTTTTAGCTCCCACACCCCTTGCATTAGAAGTTCTTTGACCTCTTTTTAGCTCCCACACCCCTTGCATTAGAAGTTCTTTGACCTCTTTTTAGCTCCCACACCTCTAGCATTAGAAGTTCTTTGACCTCTTTTTAACTACCACACCTCTAGCATTAGAAGTTCTTTGACTTCTTTTTAGCTCCCACACCTCTAGCATTAGAAGTTCTTTGACCTCTTTTTAGCTCCCACACCTCTAGCATTAGAAGTTCTTTGACCTCTTTTTAGCTCCCGCACCTCTAGCATTAGAAGTTCTCTGACTTTTTTTTAGCTCCCACACCTCTAGCATTAGAAGTTTTTTTACCTCTTTTTAGCTCCCACACCTCTAGCATTAGAAGTACTTTGACCTCTTTTTAGCTCCCACACCTCTAGCATTAGAAGTTCTTTGACCTCTTTTTAACTACCACACGTGTAGCATTAGAAGTTCTTTGACCTCTTTTTAGCTCCCACACCTCTAGCATTAGAAGTTCTTTGACCTCTTTTTAGCTCCCTCACCTCTAGCATTAGAAGTTCTTTGACCTCTTTTTAGCTCCCACACCTCTAGCATTAGAAGTTCTTTGACTTCTTTTTAGCTCCCGCACCTCTAGCATTAGAAGTTCTTTGACCTCTTTTTAGCTCCCACACCCCTTGCATTAGAAGTTCTTTGACCTCTTTTTAGCTCCCACACCTCTAGCATTAGAAGTTCTTTGACCTCTTTTTAGCTCCCACACCTCTAGCATTAGAGGTTCTTTAACCTCTTTTTAGCTCCCACACCTCTAGCATTAGAAGTTCTTTGACCTCTTTTTAGCTCCCGCACCTCTAGCATTAGAAGTTCTTTGACCTCTTTTTAGCTCCCACACCTCTAGCATTAGAAGTTCTTTGACCTCTTTTTAGCTCCCACACCTCTAGCATTAGAAGTTCTTTTCTTTGACCTCTTTTTAGCTCCCACACCTCTAGCATTAGAAGTTCTTTGACCTCTTTTTAGCTCCCACACCTCTAACATTAGAAGTTCTTTGACCTCTTTTTAGCTCCCACACCTCTAGCATTAGAAGTTCTTTGACCTCTTTTTAGCTCCCACACCTGTAGCATTAGAAGTTCTTTGACTTCTTTTTAGCTCCCGCACCTCTAGCATTAGAAGTTCTTTGACCTCTTTTTAGCTCCCACACATCTAGCATTAGAAGTTCTTTGACTTCTTTTTAGCTCCCGCACCTCTAGCATTAGAAGTTCTTTGACCTCTTTCTAGCTCCCACACCTCTAGCATTAGAAGTTCTTTGACTTCTTTTTAGCTCCCGCACCTCTAGCATTAGAAGTTCTTTGACCTCTTTTTAGCTCCCACACCTCTAGCATTAGAAGTTCTTTGACTTTTTTTTAGCTCCCACACCTCTAGCATTAGAAGTTCTTTGACTTCTTTTTAGCTCCCGCACCTCTAGCATTAGAAGTTCTTTGACCTCTATTTAGCTCCCACACCTCTAGCATTAGAAGTTCTTTGACCTCTTTTTAGCTCCCACACCTCTAGCATTAGAAGTTCTTTTCTTTGACCTCTTTTTAGCTCCCACACCTCTAGCATTAGAAGTTCTTTGACCTCTTTTTAGCTCCCACACCTCTAGCATTAGAAGTTCTTTGACTTCTTTTTAGCTCCCGCACCTCTAGCATTAGAAGTTCTTTGACCTCTTTTTAGCTCCCACACCTCTAGCATTAGAAGTTCTTTGACTTTTTTTTAGCTCCCACACCTCTAGCATTAGAAGTTCTTTGACTTCTTTTTAGCTCCCACATCTCTAGCATTAGAATTTCTTTGACATATATTTCTAGGTTCCATACTTTTAGCATTAGAGGGTGTTCGATCTATATTTTGAGGTGCCTTACTTCTAGCATTAGAGTCTCTCTATTTTTAGGTGTCTTACCTCTGGCATTAGAGGCTCCTTTTCGCTGTTCTCTCCTGTCTTCTAGTTT
>NC_090739.1:112960370-112965370 GCF_036898095.1 Palaemon carinicauda | reverse complement strand
TATCTGATTTGTCTAATGTTTATTTTTCCATTTTCTTTGTAAATACATCACCTTATTTCAGCGCCATCTTCATTCCATTCTTCTCATTATCTTTTGTTTACACTCGCCTTTCTGCTGTAAATCATCCCTGTATTCTTACCTTACATGTTATAAGGTAACCCCAAATTTATTGATTTTGTTAGAATACATTATTCTCACCACGAGATTCATCTACCTTGCTCACCCATTCACTTTGCATTGCTTATTATTGTTGTTTTGAAGTGTTTTTTCATTATTTTATATAACGTAAGATTAAAGTTTTGTTTATAACATAGTTTATTGTTCCTGTCCTCCAATTATCCTGCTATTGGTGCTTCGATTGTCTGCAACCAGCTTTAAGAAGATACATTTGATCATAATCAACTATCTTACACACTCGTAATAAGAAACAAGTGAAGTTGGAAGTCTACCCATATGACTTCTATTTTATTGTGTGAAGAGAACTACCGCCCATTGTAAAGGGGTAATTGTTTGCACAGTGGTTCGTCACATAATAGTTGGGGGCCTGTCCGGGATCTGACGTGCGATATGATTCATCAAATTTATATCAAGTGATTGAATCGTGAAAGAACAGTTCCAGTGATTATGAACAGTATCGATTGTTGTGTTGTGGCGTACCAAGGATAAAGGACGACAGTAATAATTCCAAGGTAAGGTAGATGTCTCGTCTCCTTCTCATTAGACATTTATGTATAATATATGTCTGGGTAGTCATTTGGTTGTAAGAGGAACAAGTCACGCTTAATATAGTTAAGACTTAGGTATGCTGATTGTCCAGCTTCTAAACCACCCTTATTAATTGAAGATGCCCCCAGTAGGTAGCTTTTAAAGTTTCGCCTACTCAAATCTCGTATCCCAGAGATTTCTCATAAAAAAAAAATCTGAAGCCCTAAGATTTTGCCATTTCTTAAAATCGCCATTCAAAAGTGATATTTAGGAAATAAGTCAAATTTCATTATATGTGATTTATTAAATTAAGTTTCATTATAAGTGAAATTTCCTCCATCTCTATTTCATTATAAAGTGATTTATTTTGTTATATAAATTTCGTAAGTGAAATTAGCCAATTTCCAATTTCGGAGATTTTCGTAATTCTAATCGTTATCTCTAGTCAGGAAATTAAGTTATATATTGTTTGGTGTTAAAAGTACTATTTTGGTGTACAAATAACATTTACGTGTCGGTAAATGAATATTTAAATACTTGTGTTAAATTACTCCTGTTATATCTGTAAAGCGCATACTACGTATTTTGTCCAGTTTGCGCATTATTCTGATTATCAATTACTTTAAACTAGGTGTTAACTATTAATTAGATACTTTATCATAACGAGAATAATATAGTATTTATATAAATTAAAAGGTAACATTGTAAAGTTATCGAATTAAGCTGGTATAAATTAAAAGGAAATGTAAACTAGAACGTGCTAATTAGGTATGTTTAAAGTAAAAAATACCTTTGCGTTTTAAAGCCTTGTTTACTGATTCGGTAAAATTGTTGTAAAAGTTTGTGATGCTAAGCGTGTCGTTTGAGTAGTTATGAAGTAGTTAGCCGCGTGTTCAAGATCTCGAGCGTAAAAAAAAAAAAAAAAAAAAAAAAAAAAAAAAAAAACATTGTTCAGTTGTTAACGGTGAATAAAAGTTTTATAGTATCGTAAGTTTCGCGAGACTCAATTTTGTATTTAAGCTATTTTTGTGTAATGTGATTTAATCATATAATTTTGTAATTTTGTGATCGCTATTTTGTATTTCTGTGATCGAAAGATTACTTTGCGATCGTATGATCTTATTACTTATTCTTATAAAGTTTGGATACTTATTTTAGTTTGTACTTATCTTGCGCCACGGGCGACATGCAAAATACCTTTCAAATTGCAACAATTTATTGTATCACCACGGGCTCATGTGGAATCTCTCACAGTTGCCACAAAAACTGACCTAAAGAATCTAGCTCGCCATTATGATGTACAAGTTCCCGCAACTGCCGTAAAATGTGTAATTCTCAGTCATATTTTGAACTTCCTTGTAGATGAAGATATTGTTCCAGAAGAAGAATTGGCTGACGTTCGAGCTCTAACCGTTACCAATCCAAATGGTGACTTGGATAAACTCAGTCTACAGCTGGAGTTGGAAAAGATGAAGATGCAAGCCGCAACTGCAGCAGCAACTGCAGCGGCAACTGCCGCAACTGCCGCCGCTGAGGTAGAAGAAAGGAAAGCCGCTGCTGCTGAACGAGCCGCAACTGCCGCCGCTGAGGTAGAAAAGAGGAAAGCCGCTGCTGCTGAAAGAGCCGCAACTGCCGCAACTCTGGTAGAACGAGAAAGAGCCGCTGCTGCTGAACGAGCCGCAACTGCCGCCGCTGAGTTAGAAGAGAGGAAAGCCGCTGCTGCTGAGCGCACGGCTGCTGCCGCTGCTTCCCTAGAATGTATCAAGGTGGAAACTGCTTTGGAGCAACAAGGAAAAGAAAGTGAACAGAAAAACAAAGCTCTCCGTGTTAGGCTGCAGATTGAGAGAAGCGGCTACAGTAACAGAACGGGATCTGGCATTTATAAGACTGAAAGAAAAGGAAGAAGTAAGCTAATTCCCGAACCCTTTGATGTGGGCAAGGTGCAGAAATTGCTGCCCACATTTGAAGAACGGGAACCTGATAACTACTTTTCTGTGTTCGAAGACACAGCCAAGAATCTCAATTGGCCTCAGGACAAATGGTATTTGATCATCCGGAACTCATTTAAAGGTAAAGCATTATCTGTATGTGCCACTATGTTAGAGGAACATGATTATTTCATAATTAAACAGGCAATCCTTGATGCTTATTCTATTACTGCAGAAGGATATAGGCAAATATTTCGTAATAGTCAGAAGCAAGTTCAGCAGACCTTTTTAGAATTTATGAATGGAAAGATTAAACAGTTTCAGAAGTGGGTAGACAAAGTAGATGTCAAAACTTTTGAGCAGTTGAAAGATTTAATAGTAATGGAGGAGTTCTTAAGGAAAATACCAGGTAGCATTAATGTGTATTTAAGAGAGCAGAATGAATCTGACCCTAAGAAAGCCGCTTTAAAGGCAGATGACTATGCTCTTATTCATAAAGTAGGTAAAACCCCATATAGAGAAACTAGACCTAAGGAAACTTGTACATACTGCAAACAAGAAAGACATCATATTTCAGAATGTCCTGATCCACCATGTGCAGCTTCATACTTAAAGAGAAAACCTAATCCCCCTCAATTCTCTCCTAAGCAAATGAATCTGCCCAAACAGGAACCAAAACCTAAGGTGGAGAAGAAAAAGACCTTCCATTGTGCATCACAAGAGTCCCAAGCGTTTGCACCCTTCACTTGCTCAGGCAAAATAAATGGTAAACCTGTAACCATACTCATAGACACTGGATCCTCTCAAACGACCGGCTCTCCTAAAGTAATACGACCTAAAGGTGAAACTCACAGGTATGTTGCAGTTAATGACCTAACCAGTAAGTCTATGTTGCCTCTCATTAATGTAAACCTTCATTGTCCTTATTTCTCCGGAACTACTGAAGTAGCTGTAAATCCAGAACTGTTACCATGCAAGAATGTAGATGTAATCCTGGGTAATGACATAGCTAACTCTGTTGTCTTAACAAACTTAATAGCAGTATCTCCAGGTGATGTTGTACAGGAGGAATGCTTAGCAGTGACACGAAACAGTAAAAAGGACACCCCTACTGATTCATCATCAAACCTGTTGCCAGTCTCTGAACTTATGGATTTCAACGAGTTGATGAGTACATATAAGATCCAGCCTGATTCCTTTAGCTATCAACAAAGGAAAGATGTCACTCTACATCAGTTTCAACCAAGTGAAACCAAAGGATACCAACAACTGTTCTTATTTTTATATTAATAATAATGTACTAATGAGAAAATTCAGGTCCAGCAAGAACAGTCATCTAGAAACCTGGAAGGATCTATTCCAGGTAGTTGTTCCTAGAGATATAAGACCTCTGATCCTAGAATTGTCTCACTCTGCTGACTCTCATCTTGGTATCACTAAAACATATGAACGCATCAGTCAAGACTTTTATTGTCCAAACATGAAGAATGACATTAAAGAGTACGTAAAAACATGTACAACATGTCAAAAAGTAAGTAGTCCTAATGTGAAAGTACCAGTTGCACTATTAAAACCTATACTTGTGCCTAAAGAACCTTTCAGTAAGATCATAGTAGATTGTGTAGGCCCTTTGCCTAAGACAAAAAGGGGACATGAATACTTGCTTACGGCCTTATGCCCAACTACCCGTTATCCATTTGCAGTACCTTTAAGAAACATTTCAGCCAAAAACATCCTAAAGTCACTAGTGTCTATATTTACTGTTGTAGGATTTCCAACTGAACTACAATGTGATCAAGGAACCAATTTCATGAGTCATGCATTTAAAACAGCTATGAAATATTACCATATAACCAAAGTATCTTCCTCAGCTTACCATCCACAGACCAATGGAGCATTAGAACGCACTCACCAGACCATTAAAAATCTTCTCCGGAAATACATCCATAGTTCAGGTAACGAGTGGGATTGTGATTTGGAACTGATTATGTACATCATACGAGGAGTTCGAAATCAGTCTACTGGTATGTCACCTTTTGAACTACTCTTCGGTCGACGGCCACGAACTATCCTCAGTTCAGTCAAAGAACGCATCCTGAAGTTGGGAGATAATAAGGTACCTCTTTCCCAATATATTTCAGAACTCAACAGGAAACTTTCAGATCTTCACTCCATTGCCAAAACTAACTTGATAACAGCTCAAGAGAAGATGAAGATTAACTATGATAAAAAGGCTAAAACCAGAAGTTTCAAAGTAGGAGATGCAGTGCTGCTATACCATCCGATTGCAGGCTCTCCCCTACGAGAGAAATACCAGGGACCATATACCATCACTCAACGTATCTCGCCAACCAACTATATAATCGC
>NC_090739.1:112952870-112957870 GCF_036898095.1 Palaemon carinicauda | reverse complement strand
TATGTATATATATATATATATATATATATATGTATATATATGTATAAATATAAATTTATATGTGTGTGTGCTTATATATATATGGGTTTATATGTACAATATATTGTATATAAACACACACACACACACACACACATATATATATATATATATATATATGTATATATATATATATACATATTTATATATGTGTGTGTGTGAGCGTGTGTGTGTTTGACTGAAGAAATTACGAGAGAGAGAGAGATTCGTAAGAAAAACTGTTAATAGGTAATTATGAGTTTTTTCTCCGTCAGTGACCCTCTGTGTTCCATATAACCATTTGTTTGACGAGAAATTTAATTAAGCTTTTAGGTCTCCCATTAGTTTGCGGGTTCCCATTAAATTAAGGTCACTGTGCTGTGGAGTAATACTACAGACTGCAATTATCGTAATAGCACTTAAGGAAAGCTATAATCAACGCTATTATAATCTATTTTTCCTGGTTGGATCTTTGTAAATGATAAAAGCTTGTGTTATTTGCACACAATGCTACCATTATTTGAATATATTATAATTATTCTACGTTTACAAGACCGTATGTGTATTATTCTTGGTCTACAATAACTTATTGTGTGTCTTTATAGTTGTAAAGGCTAATCTTTTCGATATGTTAACTATTGTATTTTAAGCTATCCGTCCAAATGTCCATGAAAACAACATTAACAAACAACTCTTATAACAAATAGCGAACTGTTAGAATGCTAAATTTACTGCTTTAAGACGCTTAAATTATTTTCTTTCCGGTATAAGAAATATAGTTCCTCTTTGGTTTATATCCCAGGTACCACAGAGATGGCCTATTAATTATTTTCTTTAGAACTGATACTCTCGATGTAAGAGACTCTTTTCTGACCCATGAAGTCCACGTCCTTAAAAAAAAATCCAATGACAGCGTGAGGAGACTCCATAGCATGCCATTATTGGAATAATAACGCTTCACATATTTTATGAAAGGCCTCAAAAGACATGGGTTTAAGGAACTTTAAAGGAAAACATGTGACAGTACCTTTGTCATATATCAAGGAAAACCTATTTCTCAATTGTTCGAAGGCCTTGAATTAAATTATTTTTTTTCTACTAAATAAAAGAATATTCATTTTCAGACCGTAAGTAATTTTATCCTCGTTTACAAACTACTAGACCCCCGCCTAGAGCTCTCTCTCTCTCTCTCTCTCTCTCTCTCTCTCTCTCTCTCTCAGGATAGTAATATATAAGAAGCTTATAAGAATCCTCTTATTCTTTTTTTACGAAAGAAATTTATGAAATTCTTTAGATGACACTATCTCAGACAAGCAGAGTCTAGCATGATTTTAATAAATTGCTGTGGTCTCCCTGGCGGTCAACAATGCACGCACAAAGGTTGGCCGCCAAAGCTTTTATTCATCTTCAGAAATATTACTCATATTTTCTCCTTCCTAGAATTCTTAAAAAACTTTCGTTTTGGGTCTCAGTTCTGCACATTTTTACGCATACGCAAATACACACACACACACACCACACACACACATATATATATATATATATATATATACATTATACACACGCATACACAAACAGACATACACATATATATGTTCACAACACTAATAGAAGACTAAATTCACTGACCATGCCAACAATTGCTCTTACTGCACAGACTACACAACGTTCACAACGCTTCCAGAAGGCTCAATTCACTCTCGGATCTCTGCTCAGACAGCCTGTGTGTGTATGTACATGTTTGTGTATGTTTGCTTGTGTGTGTTTGCAAAAGGCATAACCTTTTCAGATTCCAGGAAGCTTTCGATGGAGGAACTCGCTAGTCCCACGCATTTCTCCGTAGATATTGAAGAACCTCTTGTGACGTAGACCTCTTGGATTTACCGTTTTATTGACCCCGACACAAGTCCTAGCAATTTTCTGTATAATTTCACTGATCCTGTGAACACCAGTACATTGAATGAGTTCCTACAAATAAGAAACAGGCGGCAATTGCCGAAGGTCTTTTCTATAGCCAGATCCGATACAAGAAAATGGGTTCCAATTCCGCAGTAATGAGTCTCATCTCTCGGTCCATTTCGAAAAGTTCAAGTTCATTGATTTGAGAAATCTATTGAATTTTCTCAGATGTTGTTTTATTAACAGTAGCTCATATATTATTTGGTTATAGTTAAAAATATTCTAAGCAACAGCTGTTGGCTTTTCAATGTTTAATGATGAAATAGCATATATTTGGGAATTCTATTTTGTGACACCATGAACTAGGTTGATCGTCCTACATTAATCAGAATATATATATATATATATATATATATTATATATATATATATATATTATATATATATATATATATATGCATATATATTATATATATATATTATATATATATATATATATATATGCATATATATATATATATATACACTCTAAATTATATATATATATATATACACTCTAAATATATATATATATATATATATATGTGTATATATATATATATATATGATATAAAAAATCTTGAGTTTTCCAGTAAATCTGTTACATGCAAAACTCGAAAATACTGTTTTTATTCAAGATAATCAAAATTTAGAATTTGTCCAAGCTCGTTGATGGTTATGAATCCTTTTGAGAAATTCTTTTATAGTAATCAGAGCGGCTCCATTTCCTTCTGCGTCAGCGGTGTCTCATCAGTAATTAAGCAGTTGAGAGATTACCATAAATCATCAGGTTGCTTAGAATGCAATGCAAAACCCATCACATTCCCATAAGTCCTTCATATGTCACATTCAGGTTTGGCCCGTCACAACTCAAACCACATGACAAAACAGCCTGTTATAGTTGGATTCCCCATATTTTTACCTCGGCCAACGAAGTTGGAAGGTTATATTTTACTCCCTGTTTGCATGTGTGCGCGTGTGTGTTTGTTTGTGAACAGCTTCCTGACCACACTTAATCGTAGTATAATGAACTTGCAGGGATTAACAGTTATGTAAAAAGTTAGAAATGATTAAATTTTGGAAGGTTAAGATCAAAGGTCAAGGTCACGGTTAAGCAGAATGTCCAAAATCAGCTATAAGTTTGGAAATCGTGGTCACAGTGACTTTAAACTTGGGTCATAATTGATTGTATGAAAATTCCCGCCAATTAATACATGTTAAGGTCATAGGTCAAGGTCAAGGGCAAGGTCGAGCAAAAGGTCGAGGAATAAGTTGTCGCGTCGGAAGCCTGTGCTCTACTGAGTGCTCCTCTAGTTTTTTTTTTTTCCAGGTCTTTTTTGGCTAATGGCTTCCCAAACTAGATGCCAAAGGTTTGTTATATGCGTCTTAGGGGTCTCTATCATATATATATATATATATATATATGTATATGTACATATATATACAGTATATATATATATATATGTATATATATATATATATATATATATATATTATATCTTCCACTTTTGTGTGTATTTTATCTTTCTTTGCCAGGCCACACCCGCAAACTTTTTTTAGTTTGTCAATCTATCATCTTCTCTTCCACTTGCGTCCGTTTTTAGTCTTTCTATGCCAGTCCACACCCGCAAACTTCCCTTTTCCTGCTTCTTTTGTACTCTCTAGGGGCCTATTCTATTATTCTTAATGTCCATATCTTATCTGTCATTCGCTTTTTTATATCCTGGCCATATCCATTTCTCTTTTTTTACATGTTATTAGAGTATCCTGTACTTTAGTTTGCTCTCGTATCGTGTTGCTCTTTTTCTCTTTGTGATATTCCCAGTATTATTCTATCCATAGCCCTTTGAGTTGTAACTAACATATGTTTTAAGGCTTTAGTAAGGAAACAAGTTTCTGATGCGTAAGTTGATACTGGTAGGACCATTTATTTAAATGCATTTCTTTTTAGAGAAAGTGGCCCTTTACATTCATAATCTCATTTTCTTTACCAAAAGCTCTCCAGCCAATGCCTATCATTCTTTTAATTTCGGTCTTGTGTCCTGGGTAAACACTTACTGTCTGCCCTAACTATGTACATTCATTAAAAATCTCTAGATTTTCGTTAATAATCCTTATTTGTTGTCTCTCGGCATTTTTATTAAACATTATCTTAGTTTTACTCATATTCATTTCAGTCCTATATTTCTCCTTTCTCTCTCTCTCTCTCTCTCTCTCTCTCTCTCTCTCTCTCTCTCTCTGTAAATATTTCTGCATGGGAGAGTTGTTTGTGGCAAGTTGTTTGCCAATCTAAATCTTTATTTTGAAATTTCAATTAATTTCCTTTATTTTGCGGGGAATCATATACAATGGATATCACACGTAGAATACATGATTCAGGATACTTACTTGAAAAAATTCTAAAACTATATGACAGAAATGAGAGGGAAATCAAGAATTAGGTAGAATGTCACGATATGGATATTGTATATTGAAGTTTCAACTGCAATAGACGAGTTTTGACCAGTTAAATATGGTTAAAGGATTCAGGACAGATGACAGTTCATGTACTGAACTACATAGGATACATGGAAAGGTCTCCATTTTTGCCAAGACAAACTAGGCAAGCATTTGACCGTATATGGTAAACAATAGAATAACTGGTCGAACATCGATTTGCCATCCGTCAAGGACAGACTAACCCAAACTATATGTAGTTTGTTCTAAAACGGTTCAATTAACTAACGTGATAACATTGTTAGTAATATGTTAACCTGTTTTCCTAACATTAAAATTCAATGACGGTAACAAATATGGAAGCGAGAATGTCAACAGAAAATAAATTGTTCGTTAGAGACTAACATCAATTTAACAGTGCATTTTTAAGGGCTTCGAATTGATTTCTTATTGCAGCTTAGCTTTCTGCAGATGAAGAAAAACTGAATCGTGTAATTGCGTTTTGAACCGGAAGTCACAATCAGCGCCAAATAGATAACGCTTCAGAAAAACATTTTAAATCATATATGGTCATTATCAGGGGTTGAGTTCTATTCTTTCTATATCAAA
>NC_090739.1:112940370-112945370 GCF_036898095.1 Palaemon carinicauda | reverse complement strand
ATTATCCAATCCATCAAATAATATATATTTATAATAGATAAAACCGCCCCCACAATAACAGGATAATCCTCTTTGCCACAGCAAGGATACGTCATTATTTCCTATCCTAAGGGAAGCGTTCCTATTCAGTTTTCAGCCTTATTCTCAGTTGTCTTTTCTTGTAAAGTTTAAAATATGAAAATAAATCGAGCTAATCTAAGACTAACAGCAGGCAAGTGGGAAGCGCCTCTCAGTTTTAATTACATAATTTAGATAGCTGACCAAAACTTCACAAAATTTGATTCACATTGTTCGAACATCATATGACGAGTTGGCGTAGACTCAGATTGATTACTATGGGGAATATCAGAACAAATTGATATGCTTCAGTGTCCTTTGAGGAGAATAGGGAAAGGAAAGAGTAGAGAAGGATTAAAAAGATGATTTGATGAAGGGGGTTTTGGTAGAAAAGAATACTTTATATTACATTTTACATAATGCTGTTCCTTCCATTACTACAAAAAAAAAGATGCGGTTTACTCTCTCTCTCTCTCTCTCTCTCTCTCTCTCTCTCTCTCTCTCTCTCTCTCTCTCGTTTTTTTATTATATCCTTACTGTGGAAGTAGTTAAAAGTTTTGAAGATCTACAGAAATCTTTCTCTTCGAGCGAGTTCCACTAATCGTATTTAGTGCTTCGAAGGGATTCATCTTTACAGCCAGCTTCTGGTAAGGGGGATTAGTATACTAGGTCATAACTTTTTCATAATATAAATCCTATAAGCTTTTCTTTTGGATAATTTCTATATCTTACTATTTTTTTCTGTGAGAATTTTTTGTTTTTCAATTAAGATTTTCTGTATCATACACTCTTTCTGCATTAATATTCTTTTGCTCAATAGTTTCTATAATAATTTTGCTCCTATGTAATTTTTCTGTATTCTATTTCAAATGAATAAAACATCTTTATAATAAGTGTTATTTAATGAATTTTCTGGCAAATTTTCTTTATTTTCTTAGACTTTATTAGTCCCCTTGTATAGCAGGGATGGCTGCTCGTGTCAACTTTTTCCATTTATTCCTCCTCCTCACCACTGGCAAATCCAGCTCAGGACAAAAAGAAAATATTATAAGTTACATTACATAGATAAGAGAGCAAAGCAAATTTACGATTTTTTTTTAAATGCTATACCTCCTTCTCAAGGGCTTATATTGTAGATTATTTTCTTTATCAAATATGGTCACTCCTGCTCAAATGCTTATATTGGTGTTTTATTTCCTAAGCATAGACACTTTTGTTTAATGGCTCTTCAAATGAAAGCATATACCATCCTTTGGTGTTGGTAAGGACAAACAGAAGTAAGAACAACTTTACATAAGGTCTCTCCCATCGCGTGACGTAAACTTTCCAGTGTTTTCCGAGAAATACAAACTCTCCACCACCCCGAAGATATTGAATCTCCCGACCCCAAGAACTTCAAACCTAACCTTGAGTCCTTTTGTCGCTTCATCTTCACACTCACCTGGAGTGATATTTCTTCTTAAGTTGTAAGATAGAGTTTCTGAGTTGTCACTTTCTTAAACCTAAAAGGAATGTCAGCTGTAGTGTTTCAGTGTCACGTAAAATAGATTTTATTTGGTTTGTTGACTTTGCGCTGTAAAATCTGTTATTTACGAAACTTGTTGGTTTTATAGATGTCTTTGGTGAAAACTATTTCTTTAGAATTCAAGTAAGATTTTTTCTTTTTATTCACTCTTTTTACTTAATGAACAACTTGAGGTACTTATGATAATTATAAGGGGCGTTAATTTCTCCCCAATAATGCTATATTTTCTTCAGACTTGGAGGTTTTTACGAAGTAACAGAACATATTTGGAAGGATATTAAATGCGAAGTGTGCTAATACTACATAATTTGGGAGTTGCTACAATACTATAGGAGTTTTAAAGTGAAACTCGACACTAATATGAATTATGAGGCAAGAGTTTGTTGAAGCACTATTAGAGGTAAAGTTACTAAATTTGTCAACAGGATGCAACTATACAATACTTCAATACACATTACAATGATCTCCAAGCATAGGTTGTGTAAGATTATACCCGAATCTTGCAGAGGTCTACTTATTCCTGGGAAAGAGATTTCTTGGACTTGTTGATTTAACGCATTTCCCTTCTGTTAATGCGAAGTGCTAGGTTTTTGCAGCACTTTTGCTTCAATAACAATAAGATCCTGTGTTATTTTAGAAGTTGCTGCAACTCGTGCATGACAGTCTCTATAAACATCGGCCCTAAGATACCAAATGCTGAACGGAAGTTGTTCATACAACTATAAAGTTTAAATTAGTTGCCTCGCGGGACCAATTAAAACTTTGGCATTTTAAGTAGAGGATACAGCAAAGGTATATCATTGACATTGGTGAAAAACGTAACTTCGTATGTTAGGCAATGGCATCTTCTCAGTCTTTAGAAAAAAAAAGAAAAAAAAAAAACCTACACCGAACTCTGCCACTTTGCTCGCTTCTTCTACCCTTCTGACGTCAACTTGAGCAAGCTCGTGGTTGGACGGAGGCTAAAAACCTAGGTTGTCAGTTGGTGTTCTTGAGAGATTGGCTTACCAATTTCCCATCAAACATTACCGTTTATGAGACAACTGTTTCTGAGATTGGTTAGACTTATGACTTTCTGTAATGAACTTTAAGTTTCGTCTGAAATATTTTGGCGCTCAAAGATCTTACAGGATGAATTTAATGAAGGTGTTAGTCTAGTGATTGTATCACTTGTATAAACAAACTTCTACTATTGACTTCTAATACCTACTTAGCCTAGTCAGTAATATCAAAGTGTAACTAGGGATCGCTTCACTTCCCATCGTTTATTCGGATTATATTATGTGAACTATTTTGTGGATAACAAAATGTTTGGGTCTTGGGAGTATTAAGTATTGAAATACAATGTAACCTTAAAATTTTTAAGAATTTTTTTCCATTGGAAACATAGGAAGTAGTTACAGTGGGTTGATAATCATTTAAGTAATTATGAAGTTTTGCTTTACTGAAATCTTAAAACTAAACACAATTTTGCTTGCACGATATTAAGAAAATGATAGGACAATTTCAAAATTTCAAGAAAAAGATCCTGTTAATATTTGCGTCCCAAGGTATTAATTCTTTCGTAGACTTACATCAATTTTGTTATAATTTTAATAATTTAAACGTATTAATGGTTAAAACTGATTAAACTCTGTAAACTTTCCTAAATATTAAATGTTAATCTTGAAACCTGATAGCGAAGAGTACGTTGAAAAGTTCTTCCTTGGTATATATATGAAAGTGTTTCTTTTGGGATACAGAACATTAAGTAAGAGTTCGTATCTGGGGAAAATCCATTTCCAGGATCATTAACGTGTTTATGGGACCAACAGCTGCAGTAGATATGAAACGACCACTGAAGAGTTAATGGGCAGATAATTCTGCAGTTTAAGAATTATAAGGCTTTCAAAACTAAGATGACTTGTCATTTTGTCCTGTAAATTTAATAAATTATATTTGATAAGGTTTGTAAATTCTGAAGACTTAAAAATAAATTTTTTAAAATTTCCATTCTCTACGATGGAGATCGTTTTAAAGAACGTTCTATATTGTGAGGAAATAACTTCGTTCCTATTGCAGGGAGCATTTAACCCCAGTTACTTTTTTATAACAATCAGAATTAAAGATATTTCATTTACGGCTTTTGCAAACTGTTGTGTTTAATTAACTGTTAGAAAAAGAATAAACTTATATTAAACGTATATTTAGGGTTGTGGTGGTCGATGTGGTAACGTCCCTGACTGGTGATCGCTACGCTGGGGTTTAAGCCCGGCTGAAAACTCGTTAGTTTCTTTGGTCACTGCAACCTCACCATCCTTGTGAGCTAAGGATAGGGGGTTTGGGGGAGACTATAGGTCTATCTACTGAGTCATCAGCAGCCATTGCCAGGCCCTCCATGGTCCTAGCTTGGGTGGAGAGGGGGCTAGGTTACTGATCATATGTGTATATAGTCAGTCTCTAGGGCATTGTCCTGCTTGATAGGGCAATTCCACTCTCCCTTGGATCTGCCATTCAAGAGTGGCCTTTAAACCTTCAAAAAATGACACACTACTATGAGATTCAGGGCCTCTGTAACACGGTTTTTTGGACTTTGCTCCTTATCAAAGCATCGGATGTAGCTGAAAGTTGACATATGTATATTTTACAACCACACAAAAAATTTTGTCAGCATTATCAATAACCTAAACCCGATAGTTTTAATTTTTATAGAGTAAAAATGATGTAGCCGACGTCATGGCCAGTGATTACGAGCCAAGAGTTGAAAACATTCATTACGTAAGCAATGTAAACACCTTTTGACAAAATTTTGCCCCGCCCATCCACCAGACACCCATTCACCTTCTTCCATCGGCTCTGAAACCCATAACAGTCAAGAATGGCTAACATGATTTGGAATTGCCCCCTTGGTTGCAAAACTGCATTTGTCTTACGACTTGCAACTTTATACAGTCAAGAGAAAGCCCGTGGCCATATTTACTATAGCCTGAATAGGTAAATATTCAGTTTTTAGTTTAAATCCAATATTTAAGGTCTGATTTGCATATAGCGTAACATGATTATAATACTTGTAATGTCATTCAGGCTTTTGAAAATTTCCATTAACTATTCACTATGCCACCAAGAGAGAGAGAGAGAGAGAGAGAGAGAGAGAGAGAGAGAGAGAGATAGAGAAAGAGAGAGTCTTTATATAACTATTTTTGTTAAAATAAGAATTTTGTGCTAAACTCTCCATCAGACCAACGGATCATCCGATATAATTTTTTTTCTTCTTCTTAGGCCGTATATATTTTGGGCATGACTGCATTTTGTAAATAAATCAGGAATAGTTTAGGAGTTTTATTTGTACATCTAATGGGAATTTATAGGAGTAAAGTGAACATAATTCATTTATCCTTTAAAATAATTACTATATGTAGCAAAACAAATAGTAATAAAG
>NC_090739.1:112927870-112937870 GCF_036898095.1 Palaemon carinicauda | reverse complement strand
TAAATCATCACCCAGAAATGGACATTATAGGGGATCAGCAAAGGTGTGCGCCCTAAATCCTATAGAGAACCTACTGACAATTATGGTTTGTGGCTGAGACATGAGTGAACAGCGCATCAGCCAAGCCATCGAAACGAATGCCTACGAGGAATAGGTCTATATGTTTTAAGTATTTCTTAACTTGACCTGGTCAATTATCTAATCCGTATAATGCATTTGGCAATGCTCTGTATCTGAAACATTAAAAAAAAAATGGTAATGAGAAGGCTAACTATCACGGCAAGCTTCCAATGAGAAAAATTACTATAGATTCTATTTCTCACAAGTTATTATATGTGTCAAATAAAAAATAAATAACTACAATTAAAAATACGATATTCCAATATACAGATGTTTTAAGAGAGGTAACTTTTTGCCATTCTTTATGAACTTTAATATAATCCTGATTGAAGTTTCTTGAGCAAAAATTGCATTAGGATGAAAACGTTGTTCCCAGATTCGCTTAAAAAAATGATATAGAATATAGAAATTGTGACTAAGCGCAATAGTTTCAATTTTATTCATTATGATATTCAAGTTTCAAAGACTGATATGCGTATCAGACAGGTTTATTATATTTGAGCAAAGAATTCGTGACGTTTTTAGATGCTGCTATTAGATTATTTCTTGTTTTACTAAATTGGTCATATTCTCCAGATCATAAAAATATGGAATATGAAAACGTAAATGCAATTTTGAGTCAAGATAAGAAATTTTGTTAAGAAGGGAAAAATCTGGTAATCGTTCTTTCCCTCACTCCCGGGTCTCTTTAAAGCATTACCCTTTCATTTCTTCCGGAAGTTCACTCCCCCTTCCTGTTTTAACTTTGCTTCCAAGGTTTTATATAATATAGATTTTAGTGAGTCGGTGAAAAAGGGGTGGCGACACTTCTTATGCCTCTTACTGTATATGTATATGTATGTATGTATGTATATACATACACACGCACACACACACACATATATATATATATATATATACACACATATATATATATATATAAATATATATATATATATATATATATATGTATGTGTGTGTGTGTGAGTGTGTGTGTAGCTATACAGTATATCATATATATGATATTCATACATATACTGTATATGCGTGTGTGTATATATAAAATCTATATGTATATGTATGTACAAAATATATGTTTATATATTCTATAAAAACGACAGAGTTAAACATCTCCATCACTGGAGGAAGCTGGGTTGGTCAGATGACCAATTCTGGTGAAGTATAGATATGAACTGCCTAACTTATCGATATCACAGATATCGTATGCTTAGTTTATATTAGAATCGTCATAAACTCGAAAGACACCTGCATCCGGTGACGTCACAAACTTTCACACGCTGAGACAATGTGTTGACGTATAAGAAGAATGTTACATTGTCGAGGTTTGCATTGTACATCCGGTTTATGAATTGAATGACTACAGCAAGTCCCACGGCTAGCTCCTACACCCAACATGACATATTACGTCATGTGTTTTAAACATGTAATATTAACTATTCTAATTATTACATAAGCTCGGCCAGCTATCTCAATTTTTCACAAAAATTTAACAACAAGCCAAAACATGGTTACTAGGTGTGACTGGACATATGTATTATTCTTTGTTTAACTTTAGCCATAATCAACCGAGGACGAATGTCCAAATAGGCACATTAAAAAATAATAACAATAATGCATATGAAAAAGATATTACCAAAGCAAAAAGAAAAATGCATGATAAAACAAAGATCATATATATGGTACATTGCTAGCAAATGATTATATGGTACCAAAAAAAAAACTTCTGACTTACATATGATTCGGTAACTTGATAAAGAATAATTGTTACCTTTGTCAGAAACATAATACTCAATTTTGTAGTGCACAAACACGAATTCCTGGTACGTACTCGTACCATGGTTTCGTACATATATATATATATATATATATATATATATTTATATATAGGGCTGATATATTTTATTAGATGCCTATAGATTCTGTTATATATATACTTTTTTCTCTTCTTTTTTAACATTCTGGCTTATATATTTTTATTAGATGCCGAGAGAAAAATGATTTATAGCTTTTTTTTTTTTTTTAAATGTTGTTTTAAATGTATTTTTAACAATGCAAATGTAGAAAATTTCTTTAATTACATATTACGAGCGTACTAACAGCTTTTCATACAAACACTTCCCGACAATTTACTCCTTTAGCGAATGAGGTGGCCACTCAAACGGCTTTGAATTGAATCAAGTAGGGAGTATTGTCGGGACTAGGCGAATCGTTCCTTTGTAGCTGCTTGCTGTGCCGTAACCTACGCCAAACAAGGATGTTCACAGCGATAAATATCACCACCGTGATACCCAATCCTGCTAGTAGTATGTGGTGAAGGATTTCCTAATAAGTCAGTGACAGGTGGTCCATTTCGGTTAGTTTCATCAACCGCTTTGCCACATGTCCGTTGTACGGGAGAGGAAGTGCTGGCATTGTAGAGGTCCACGTGAAGTTCGCGAAGTAGGCTCGTTCTCTGATGATTGTCCGTAGACCAGTCACCATGGAATTCGGGGAAGTCCCGACACAACCATCTGCTGCGACGAAGATGTGGCTGAAGGACGTGGATCCGTCAGGGCATGATACATTGAAGCCGTCCTTGTCGAATCGTATCCACGAGCCATTGTTCAGTCTGCAATTGAACTCATTATTGTCAAAGGGATAAAGCTTATCCAGACAATTTTCACTTGTATGGGAGAGAGCACCGTCTAGCACTATACCTAACTCGCATGAATCCATTAAGTTTTTATGAAATTCAAATGAGTCAGCTGTACATATTTTTCTATCCATTGCGTCTGAACAGTGAGTTAATTGATTTAAGTCTTTAATGACCGTATATGTTTCCTTGTCTGGGGAAATCAATACATGTTCTGTCAAACTGGATATTACTGGATTTGAGTGATTCGTCATGAAAATCGGAAATGGTGATATCCTGTAAGATTGCCAGGCATCAGAAGAATCAAAGGGAATTGTAATCATAATCTTGTTATTATCTACGTTTACTGTAATTAGACTGTAATAAAATTCTAACCTATGTTCGTCTAACAAAGGAACATAGCCTAGTTTATCCCTTCCGTTCTCCAGAATTAACTTTAAGTAACTTATAGGCAACAAATGGGGCTACAATACACCTTTAGTTGCTAACGTGATAGCTTCTACATAATCCTTGGATTTCTCAATGAAATGTGCAATTCTGTTATGTATGTGATCTATCTTTGAATCATAATACGTTAATGTTGCCAACAAATCCTGTACTTCCATAATTTGAACGATATTATTTGAATGTTCATTTACTAAATCCATAATTTTATTGATTGAAGCTAACTGATTCCTTAGTTCTGACATAATCAATTCATCTTTATGAGTCAAGAACTCAATTTTCTTATTTTGATTACTAATTTTAAGACGATTGGAAATTCCTAAACCTAAACTTGCAACAGACCCAAAGATGCTTAATGCAGCATAAATAAACGGATTCCGTCTTTCTTTATGTTCGTGTCCTACAGTCCACATCAAAAGGTCATAAGCCAAAGATCCTGGCTCGTCAGTCTTATTTTTCAAGTCATCAGATAGCATCTCTGCAACTTTTAATGTTGATCCAAGCAAACTCTCTGTATTCAAATGAAAATGTCTTCTATGCAACTCATCCAATGATGCAGAAAACCTTGAAATGGCGGTTCTTAAGCTAGTGACATCATTCTCTTGAAGAAAAATTGCTTGCATATGCACTTCGACAATTACGTTGGTTGATGTAATAAAAATGTCTTCTTGTTTTTCAACTATATTGCCATATTTAAAATATATATTTTTAGTTTTAGAGCTCATCCCATACGAGAAAAATATCTGAGCGAACAATATCACTCCCAACAACAAAAAATTCATCTTGGAAACCTATAACGAGAAAAAATATATGTAATTACTCCTGTATTATAAAGAAAACTTTTAATCACATAAAATAAAATAAAATTTTCCCTCACTTCTTTTCCTCTCTTTTCTTTTCAATTTCTTATGTGAGCCAATGGTACTATTCTCTCATCCGTGGGTTGGGATACGTTTTGAACTCTAAACCTATTGGCCGTTAATGTTTCCAAAATGTTAAATGGGCCTTCAAACTTAGGTGTTAGTTTATAATTGAGCCCTTTTCGTACATTGATTTGAATATATATGTTATCACCCACGGTATATGTTTTAGTTGGTTTCGCTATTTTATCATGATTCCTTTTCATTATGATTTGTGATTCTTCTAAATTCTTTCGAAGGATATCATATCGACTTATACTTGCATTTATACATTCTTTTAAAGGATTTGATAGATTAGTTGTAGGCGTTAATACATGGAAAGGTGTTCTAACTGGGGTACCATACAATGCTTCATGCGGTGAAATTTTAATTGATATATGATATGAATGATTCAGAGTACTCAGTGCCGGCGGTATTGCAATATCCCAGTTGGGGTCTGATCCCCCTAGTGTTACCCTCAATATATTCAATATCTTCCTATTTGCTCTTTCCACTAGCCCATTCGACTCTGGGTGATATATCATGGTATTTATTTTCTTTATGTTGAGGAATTCACACAATGAGGTAAGAAAGTGATTATTAAATTCACCACCCGAGTCTGAGATTATCATGTGTGGAATTCCATGTTTACAAATGTAACACTCGTAAAACTTCCTAGCGCATTCAATCGCAGTTTTAGTTTTAAGCGCTATTAGTTCTGTATATCGAGTTAAAGCATCTATAATTACTAAGAGGTGCTTATTTCCTTTGTCTGACTCGTAAAATCCTGTTAACAAATCTAAATGTATTCTTTCAAAGGGTTGATTGGGCACAGGATAAGCTCCTAGGCTGACAGGTGTTTTCGTATGCCCTTTGTTTTCCTGACATGTGCGACAATTAGCTATGTGTCTTTTTATATCTGTAAGCATTGTATGCCAATAAAACAATGATTTGGCTTTCTGTGACATTAATGAGAACCCAGGGTGTCCATGTAATGGATTTGAATTCAACCAATTCAGGACAGTGGAAATAAGTGAGATTGGTACTACTACCTGGTCGTTAGTTACATGTGGTGTATTGCGGGTTTTCCTTGTCACAGTCCTACACAGAATATTATCTTTGATTATATAATTCTGCTGCTTATACTTGATATATTCCTTTTCTTTATGATTGCCTTTCAAAGCATTTATAATTGTTTCTATTTTCTGATCTTTTCTTTGCTCAGCCTGTAACAATTCAGCGCCCCAGCCTAAATCTTCTTGTTCAGATATTGTTTTTACAATAGGCATGGATGTTGATATATCTATTAATTCAGCTAAAGGCTCCGTACAAGATGACACGGGGTTGCGTGATAATGCATCCGCAATGATATTTGCTTTCCCAGGTAAATACCCGATTCTTGCGCCAAAATCTTGAATGATCAAATGCCACCGAGTTCGTTTAGGGCTGTGGTTGAAGCCTTTAAAGAACTCTGTTAGTGGTTTATGGTCAGTAAGAACCTTAACGGGATAACCGTAAATTATGAACTTAAAATGCACTAGCGAATTAACAATAGCTAGCCCTTCCTTGTCTATTACTGCATACTTACTTTCGGAAGTTCTCAATTTTCGAGAATAGAAAGCTATCGGGAAAAATTGTTTTTCATATTGCTGAAGCAATACCCCTCCTACTCCTAAGTCTGAGGCGTCTGTTGCAATGAAGAATTCCTTACCGAAGTCAGGAAATTTTAAGATAGGAGAACTACACAGTTCATCTTTCAAAGTATTAAACGCCTGTTGATGTTGCTCAGACCATATGAAATCTACGCCCTTCTTCGTAAGATCAGTTAAAGGAGCGGCTATTATTGAATAGTTGCGTATAAAACGCCTGTAATATCCACTGCAACCCAGAAATTGCTGTATTCCCTTGACATTAGTAGGTATGGGAAAATTACGTATAGCCGACACCTTATCATGGACTACTTTAAGACCTTGGCTTGACACCATAAAACCCAAATATATTAATTCTGTTTTGAAAAATTCACACTTACTAATCTTTACCCTTAAGTTATGTTGTCTTAATCTCTGTAGTACTAGTTCTAACTTACGTAGATGTTCTTCTAAGGTGTTGGAAAAGATTACAAGATCATCCATATAGGCATGCAATATATCCCCTAACAAGTCTCCAAACACTATGTTAATCATTCTTGTAAATGTTATAGGAGCACAACGTAAACCAAAAGGCATCCGTAAAAATTCATAATGTCCCTTGGCTTTGCTGAAGGCTGTGTATGGGATCCTATCTTCTTCTAATGATATCTGGTGAAAGCCTTTAAGTAAGTCCAAACTGGTAAAATATTTATTCTGACCTAACAAAGACAAAATATCGTCAGTACATGGCACTGGGAATCGATCAGGGATCGTCTCCTCGTTTAGACGACGAAAGTCGACGCAGATACGCCATGTTCGATCTTTTTTCGGTACAACTATTAAAGGAAAATTATAAGGGCTGTTTGATTTTCTAATGACTCCTTCCTCTAACATTTTACCTACTTCATCATTTATTTCATTCTGGAATTTCATAGGAAGTCTGTACGAGGGTACATATATAATTTTCTGCTTGTCCTTTAACCTTATTTGATGCTCGATCACATCTGTTTTTCCTAAGGATCCATCTGTAGTGGAAAAGACATCTTTATATTTAGTTAAAAGTTCAAAAATTTTCTGCTAAATTTCTTCGTCTTGAATGTCCTTATTGATTTTATTTTTAATAGATCGCAAAAGGGATTCATCCGCAACTGATTGAGAGTGATTGATTTCAGCAACGGTAAGAATACGATGTTTATAAACTTCTACATCCAAGATATGTTGATTTTTGTGAATTACCAAAGTGTTATTTAAATGATTACAGACTTCGATATTACATTGCTGATGTGAGCCTACTGTATAAATAGCTTGTGTGACAGACAATCCGTTAGTTTTCAAAGTATCGGAAAGGATTAATATTTCAGATCCCGGTAGTGTTTTCTTTATTTGCACTATTAAATTCGAAGGTATGTTTGGTTCGATAGATTGCGTGCAAGATGATATTACGGGTGAACGAGAATTCTGCTGGGTCGCGTATATTATTTCTTTATTAGTGAGACAAGTTATTGGTTCTTCAACGTACGTTACGGTTACATTTGTCGTCTCCTTTTTATCCAAAACTGATTTTAAGGTATTAGAAGACTTATAGAATTTCCCTTTGATATACACGCCGTGCTTGGCAGGAGCTAAGATAATGTTTTGATTTCCCATAGATGGGTATCCTATAATTACAGCTGGATACATATTAATGTTTTTTACAACAACAAATGTATCGGCAAACGTGCGATTACCGACTCTGAACTGAATAAGAGTTATGCCTATGACGTTTAATTCATTATTTCCTATACCTGAAAGTCTAATTCCTGATTTTTCAATCGAAAAGTTCGAAAACAACAAATGATGTGTCTTCAAATCCATAATATTACGTGGACTACCAGAGTCAAAAAATAACGTAAAGGTTTTGTGTTCTAAATTTACAGCATATAAGGTTGGCCGTAACTCATTTTGGCTTATTATTGTATGAATTCGTTGCAAATCTACGGGAGCATGCACTGTTTTACTTAATTTGGCCGTGTGTTTCATAGGAAAATCTATTGTCTCACAATTATCTGATAAAACATTAAATTGATTATTCAATACTATTGATGTTGACATGAATGACCTTGACCCAACATCACTCTCTTCCCCTCTATAGTTAACTATGTGGTATTTGCTTTGCTTTGCACATTCTGAAAATTAGTCTGACCTTGCGAGGTCTGGTTTGACGGCACAGGCTCAGCGATATTTGAAGAAGTGTTTGTTTGTTTTGGACTCTGAACTGCATTGACATTTGGTTGTTTCTTCTTATTGTTAAAATGAGGATTTTTCTTTTTATTTCCATATGGAACTGACTGTGGAATTGACTGTGTATTTCTGGGATATTGTTGTGTCTTACGCGAGTAACATTGACTATATGAATGCGTTGCAGTGTTGTGAATTGAGCAAAATTTCGTTCTGCAGTCTGCGCTTATGTGACCTTGACGTTTGCAGTTATAACACGTCACTCCCGCTACTGGACTGCTAACTACGTTCACTGTTTGTGGTTTTGTTTCATTCTTTGCAAAAACTTGAGTTAACACGGGATCGAGATCTGGACACTTGGACATGTGTTTCTTTATGTTTATAGACATCCAATTCCGTACTTGCAGGCGTTAACTTCTTATCAAAACACCGCACTAAAGCTTCAGGCAACATAAGTGTCATGCAAGTTAAATACATTAATCGTAAAAAATCTTTCACGGAGATGTTATCGTAAGTAACCCAAGTGGAATGACCTAAAATGTCCTGATATTCGTTAAGCCTATCAGCTATGAGAGCTGCTCTCTCAATAACATTAAGCCGATTCATAGTGGCTTGATTAAGTGTATTTCGTAACGTTAATACTACATCCAAGGCTTCCTCACCCCCATAGATCGCTCGTAACCTAACTTTGAAATCATCCCAAGTAACTGCTTCTTGAAATGAAACACCTCTTAAATACGCACTCGCATCCCCCTTAGAAAAATCTATAAAACTTTTAGCTTCTTGTAATTGTACAAAAGGGTCTACGATTTGTTTGGCATTTAAATGGGCATCGACGGATGAAATCCATGACTCCACATTTTGTGGCAAGAACCCGTTGACTCGACCCTGAAAAGGAAGGATTGCTGACCTGGCATTTACAAGCGTCACAATTGGAGGAGGATTAGTCTGGCCTACACCACTAGGTCCAGGGGAAGGACTCACAGGAGGAGTCATGACTGCTGTATTTTTTTTTTTTCCTATCCGTTTGACCCCTTGCAATTCTATCAAAATATCTATATGAGTACAGACGCCCACTGCGTAAACGCATATGTACAATAAAATTCCCCAAACAATGTTACTAATCCCAAAACATTTCCCGAGAATTTCTGAAAGAAAAAGGAATTAGCACAAAGAAAGAAAAATTCTAAATGAGAATTCGGAGTTTCCTTTAACAAAGATTAGCAATTCACTCACCCCAGTAATAATCGACTAACGACTCGTGATAACTACACTTCACTGCCCAAACTGTAATGAATTAAAAAATTTGTACTTAGCTTATATATGGGTCTGCGTGATGTCGACACGTCCTCTCTCTCTCTCTTGATGTTTTGTTAGCGATGTATCGTTCGAGTTTCTTGTTGAATGTAGTGCTTCCTGGTTATGTTTTGCAATTGTTGAACGCCAGTCCTTGGGTTTCCTAGGATGTTGATTGAAGATTCAGGTTGTATTCTAACATTTGTTAATGTTAACCGTTCCGTTGGACTATAATATTTAGTCAAAATTGTAGATTCATGTAGATAATGTTGAGTTCTTGAAGATCTTTCTCAGGTTTTACAGCTTTTATTTTGAAGTCTTGAAGATCTTTCTCTGGTTTTACAGCTTTTATTTTAAAGTCTTGAAGATCTTTGTCTGGTTTTACAGCTTTTATTTTGAAGTCTTGAAGATTTTTCTCTAATTTTTAGAGTTTAACCGCTGTCTTAGAGTTTAACCACTGCCACCATTTATTGGTGTGCTACTGGTATAAGCACACATTGAGTATGTGTTGTTTCAGATGTATGTAAATGGATAACTGAATACATCTTATTAGCTTTAAAGTATTTATTCTATAAAAACAACAGAGTTAAACATCTCCATCACTGGAGGAAGCTGGGTTGGTCAGATGACCAATTCTGGTGAAGTATAGATATGAACTGCCTAACTTATCGATATCACAGATATCGTATGCTTAGTTTATATTAGATTCGTCATAAACTCGGAAGACACCTGCATCCGGTGACGTCACAAACTTTCACACGCTG